>NC_089745.1:64308127-64328127 GCF_040412425.1 Macrobrachium rosenbergii | reverse complement strand
AGATGCAGAAAACAGTAATATCTAGTTTACAGCCGTGAGAGCAGTCTAGATAGAACAGAGGAAATAAGAAAAATAAAAAATAAGTCGGTTCTGTGTAAAACTAATTTTGATTCAATCTTGTATACCTTCACATAGGAAAACGAGATCGGGTATTCACGGAAAAAATAATTGTCAAAGAATTTCTTTCAAATTTTAGATAGAAATTTACCTTTGAAATGGAAATAATTAGGAAGATTTATATTACATATGCCAACAAAATATTACCCCTTTAAAAAGTCGACTGATGACTTTTTTCATCATTCACCTGTGGAACAATTAGCGTTACCGCGACAGGATGGTGGGGAGTCGTGTTTTGCCCGAGTACGTAGTTGTAACAGTATATATATCTTTCGTATTTGTCAGATGTTGTTATCACAGTACATTTACCCCTTTGGCGGGTAGTGCTGTCAGTGCACCTCATGCGGTGCACTGTAGGCATTACTTCAGGTTCTTTGCAGTGTGCCCTCGGCCCCTAGCTGCAACCTCTTTCATTCCTTTTACTGTACCACCTTTCATATTCTCTTTCTTCCATCTTACTTTCCACCCTCTCCTAACAGTTGATTCATAGTGCAACTGCGAGGTTTTCCGCCTGTTACACCTTTCAGACCTTTTAATCTCAATTTCCGTTTCAGCGCTGAATGACCTGGTAGGTCCCAGTGCTTGGCCTTTGGCCTAAATTCTGTATTTAGCTCAATTCAATTCACTGTACATTTATTATCAAATGCTTTTAAGATAATAATCACTGAATGTTGCAAATGTTTCTTATCGTGATTGATTACATAAATTATATTTAAACGTCTCTCAGTGGCGAAGAACTTGCTGTTATTATAGTTTATTTGCATATTGACAAACAAACTGCAGTGGGTTACAGTGGAGCCTTGGAGGCCAGAAGAGCGACTGGTTGAGTGAATTCCTGAATCTATCACACGCCAGGTTTTGCTCATCGTGTAGATGGAATCGAAGAAATTGCGTCCCGTTAGGCCGTCAGTGCGCCTCACGTGGTGGGCTGTAGGCATTATCAAAGGGTGCTTGCAGCGTCCCATCGGCCCCTAGCTGCACCCACATATTAGCCTTTTACTTGACCTCCATTCCCGTTTCCTCTCTTCAAGTCTTGCTGTCCAACCTCTCTAAAGATTACTTCTTAGTGCAACTGCGGGGATTTCTCCCAGTTCCACCTTTAGATCCTTGTACTCCATCTCTGTATTTGGATTATCTTGCTGTCCAACCTCTCCAACTCCCTCTTTTCATTGCCGTAAACGCTGAATGGCTGGAAGTGCCTCAGTGCTTGGCTTGGCAGCCTAAATTTTATAAATGAAACCAACCCGAAGAAATTGGGCCTTTTCTTTTCAATCCTCTGGTTATTGTGAATCAGGACATTCGTCGGGGATGTTCTTTTCCAGTGGTTGAGAAAATGAGTAGGCCAGTGCTATGAGGGAAATGTCTTATGTTGTGAATTAAGCATAGATAAAACCTAGACCAGATGGGAATATGGGCAGAAAGTACACGAAATGGAATATAGCGGAGAGAATAATATATATATATATATATATATATATATATATATATATATATATATATATATATATATATATATATATATATATATATATATATATATATATATATATATATATATATATATATATATATATATATATATATTCTCTCCACTGTATTCCATTTCGTGTACTTTCTGCCCATGTTCCCATCTGGTTTAGGTTTTATCTATGTTAATTCACAACAGAAGACATTTCCCTCATAGCACTGGCCTATTCTTTTCTCACACACACACACACACACATCTAACGCCGTGGAGAGACAATCAGACTCAAAGACTTGTATAAAAATGATGATGAGTTTTGCGAAACGAGGTGTCGCCTTTTCATTGGTATCTTTCATCGAATTGCTGTGTTGCGATTTTCGACGTTAAGTGGCATGCTAAAGTATTCACTGACAGCTGTGTTAGTTGCTAAGGATTTATGGACGAAGTTTCTGAAACATCGGAGTTTATTTCGACCTTTCTACCGCAAAGTCTTTTAAAATCATCAGAGCAAGAACAGTGTATTGTGTTTTAATTCTAATGCAGATGTTGTTTTGAACAGAGCACGTGGTTTCATTTTTGTTTTCCTCATGGTAGTAGCATTGCCTGGTTCAAAAGGTATTTCAACGACATTGATTTTTCATATCATGAATAGGTCAGATCCTAAAGTACGCTCAGCGTATTTTGTATAGCGTTCGTCGAATCTAGAATGTTGCTAATCATTGGTTGTTATTTTAAGGTGTTAATAATTGGCTGTACTGCCGTCTATCTCTGTAGTTATTTTAGTCAATCGCTAATTTATGAATAACAAAATTAGGAGCATAATTTTTTTTTGTAGCCCAGACTAAATGTTTTTCCGTTTATAGTTAGTATCAAACGAACTGAGTTGAAAGTGAAAGGTGGAACTTAAAACTGTTACCTCCAGAGTATCAAAACTGCAAAGTTGGTATATAGTTATAACTTTAATACTTGTATCAATTAAATACTTGATGAACACTTGAGTCACTATAAATATATTGTCTGTAGCGAAATAACTGTGACGTTCATCTGCAACTGTTGAATGACCCTATCTCCCTCGAAAGAAAGTTTAATTTTCCAAGTCCTGGCAGGATTATGAAAAGAATGCACTATGTGCTTGCTAGTGATCCAGACGAGGCTATTTTGTCCATTATCAGGAAAAAGCATTTTAACGTTTCGTTCACAGTGCATTGGACATTCGAACTGATGCCTCGCCCTTTCTATTCGTGAAAGTCAAACCGGGACTGTAATCAATTTCAGTAGTGAGTGAAGTTACTTATTACTACATTCGCATCATGTTTGAAGGTTACGCCTTGCGTCTTTGTCAAATCTATTTTGTTATGTCGACATGAATCATGGTCTGGAAATGAAACGTTATCAAAAAGTTTGTATCGATTTAAAAATAAAGTTTTAAGAAGAACACTGGGAGTCAAATGGCAAGATAGTATGACAGATGATACCAAAAATGAAATCATGGAAATAATAATAGTTGAGGGGAGATGGAGATGGCTTGGGTATGTCCTTCGCGCAGCCCCTGGGAGAGCAGTGACCCAGACCTGCCTGGATGAGAACAGAGAGACGGGAGGCTAGAGATTAGTGGAAGGCAGTGCACAGGAAAGACGTGAGTGGTACAGGTTCACGGAGACCATTCGCATCACACGGCGTTGATGTTGGTAATGATGATGATGATCTTTTGATTCGGGAAGACTGATCTTATCGCGTCCATGAATCCAGTTTAGCCTTACGTTTAGTGTGTATGTAAAAGTGCGCATTAATAGTGTTGCAGTTCTTTTAGGGAATTGTATAGCTAGGCGTTTTAAACTCTGAGAATCTCAGGTCTCGAAAATTTTTCATAATTGAGGGGTTTACAAAAAAGAATGGGTTCTTGGAAATAGTTCTGTCTTTTATTGCATTTGGCCATTGCGTCACTTTGTTACTGATGTTTATGATCTTTTTATAAGTTACACGACGATATTGGCACAGTCTGGCACTAGGCTTGTAAACTGACCTATAAGCTTACTGCTTCTTTATGAAAATTCATCGCTAGTTTTTTATATCATCGCTTCATGTTTGTTTTGGTCAATACTTCTCCCTTCCCTGTTTCTAGTGGCCTTTTCCTGGGTTCTGTTCTGTCACTTTCTCGTGTCCTTACCAACGATTCTCAGCAGCCTTCCACTTCTCTTAGTCATGATTTGCATTATGATTCGTCCCTTATTTCCTGTGTTATTCGTGCTCAACCTCGAATAGATTTATCTGTATTAACTCTTAAGAAGTCTTCTAAAAGGGAATGCCTTTACTAAATCGAAATCTGTACCTTCAAGACAGTTTGCTTATTTCTCTGTCGACTCTCCCCTCCGATTCTTCGCTTCTGTTTGTTGGTCATGTATTTAACCTGTCACTTCCGTTAACTTGTTTGATGGAAATGTCGCGCATCTTGTGACATCTATTGTCATCTGTTGGATGTAAATGTAGTTTAACCAACCCTACTTCTATTATCATCTGTTTGATGAAAATGTAGTATGGTCAGTCTCACTTCTATTGTCACCTGTTTGACAGGAAGGTAGTTTGATCAATCTCGCTTCTATTATCATCTGTTTGATGGAAATGTGGTTTGATCAACCTCACTTCTGTTATCATCTGTTTGATAGAAATGTAGTTTTGATCAACTTCACTTCTATTATCATCTGTTTGATGGAAATGTAGTTTGATCAACCTCACTTCTATTATCATCTGTTTGATGAGAATGTAGTTTGATCAACCTCACGTCTGTTATCATCTGTTTGATGGAAATGTAGTTTTAACAACGTCACTTCTATTATTATCTGTTTGTTGGAAATGTAGTTTGATCAACCTCACTTCTATTATCATATGTTTGATGGAAATGCAGTATGATCAGTCTCACTCCTATTATCACCTGTTTGATAGAAAGGTAGTTTGATCATCCCCACTTCTATTATCATCTGTTTGATAGAAATGTAGTTTGATCGCTCTCACTTCTATTATCATCTTTTGATGGAAATGTAGTTTGATCAACCTCACTTCTATTATCATATGTTTGATGGAAATGCAGTATGATCAGTCTCACTCCTATTATCACCTGTTTGATAGAAAGGTAGTTTGATCATCCTCACTTCTGTTATCATCTGTTTGATAGAAATGTAGTTTGATCAACCTCACTTCTATTATCATCTGTTTGATGGAAATGTAGTTTGATCAACCTCACTTCTATTATCATCTGTTTGATGGAAATGTAATTTAACCTCTTCTGTTAACATCAGTGTGATGGAAATGTAATTCATCCAACACTTCTTTTACCATCCTTTGAATAAACTTTTCACTTCTGTAAACATGTAGGCTCTTCACTTCAGTCTTATCTCCAAGCGATCACAATTTTTTACCCAGTTACTTCAAGTTTGTATAGAATTTACTTTGTTTTAATTATTGATCATCTAAGTTAAATGAAAATGTTATAACTCTTACTTCTGTCAAAATTGTGGATGTTTACTTTCAGTCTTGTTTTTGAAAGGTCGCAGCTCAAATTGCTAAATGTGCTTCATGATGTGGGGTTGTTCCATTGTCATAAGGGCTTTTCTTCGTTCCAGTTTCTGATGCGCTCTGTTGGTTATATCTTTTCCTGTGTAGGATAATAGTCCCATTTGGTGGTGCAGCTCCTTTATTTTATCCCTTTTCGACAAGGTTTATTTCAAAGGTTTTTTTATTATTCAGTGACCCCACCGGGACCGCTTCATTGTATCATTCCTGCGACTCTGGAGATGTCTTGATTATCTCCTTGTGTCTTTGCCATTCAAGAAATTCTTTTTACTGAAGCTGAGTTCACCTTCTGTGAGGTAGTCTCGTAACTCCCACTAGGCCACAAGTTCTTCACATTTTCCCTGTGAAACCGAGCAGTCCTTGGATTGCTCGTATCGATAATGTTTCACCCCCTCTGTTGCTGCTAAGCTTTAGAACTCATGGCTTTGCTTGCATTTTCCATGTTTCCTATGTCCTTTAGTTTATCTGGAGGCATGTTTCTCATTTCTTTCTGGGTTAAGATCTGCCATACCTTTCCTTTGGTTTCTCGTTTTGCTGGGTTAGAAACACAAAATTTCAGAAGTATATGAGTGCAACATGTCTGGTTATGTCTGTTTGTTTCAAAAGTTTAAAAAGGTACATGGCCAACCTTAACGTTTCGAAGGATTTGGGAAGTTATTCGGTTCTTTATTATGTATTTTTCGCGGTTAGTCAGCTCATCGGGTGCTCAGATCTTTGCTTCCTTTGAATTGACCAACACGCTAATGATTTTAGTTGATACCAAGATAGATTTCTTTTTACTGTATGGCTATAAGATTTAGTGTATGTGTATCTAAACCTTAACTTCACACAAACAAATATATAAATACATGAATGTATGAATTTCATATATATATATATATATATATATATATATATATATATATATATATATATATATATATATATATATATACATATATATATATATAATGTTTGTGTTTGTGTTTGTGTGTGTGTATTTGTAATAGCCACAATGACCTCGTAACCTCTCGTTTTCGCACTAATTGGATTTCCTTGTCAACACAAAACTTAAGATTCGGATGAAGAAATTCTGACGCCTTTTGTAGGACTCGAACCCATACTTGATATGTTAGAATAAGGTTAACTTTAAATACTTGACCATAAAGGAAGTTAGCACACACACATATATATATATGTGTGTGTGCATATATATACTTGTGTGTGTGTGTATGTATATATAATATGTGTACGAATGTGACACCTTGTTAAAGCAGGTAGCAACAACTGCGTAGCAACGAGCAGATACTTTTCGAATCAGTGATGCTCAGAGTTGGGAGATAGGAAGCCTAAATACATTATTATTATTATACGTCGCTTCCACCATTACGTAAATAATTTTCAGAGACATGTCTAGCAAACAGTCCAGTGCTTTTTCCGTAGCGGGGTGTAGAAATGTAATGAGACAGTGGATCTTTGGTAGGCGGAGCGGGGCGAAGGGTGACAGTGATGACGTAGGAGGCTCTTTCGAAGTTTTGTCACTAAATCATCATGGTCTTTTGTTTCAAGTTTCGATGTTCTTTCTCCGACTTTGATATCCCAGATCAAAGTCCAAAGAAGAATGTGAAGCAAAACATAGAAACGTTTACACACCAATATGATCGATATTGGTGATGTCGATGCGCACTTAACGTCGGTGAAGTTAAAGTTTAGATAATTTTTTCTTGAGGAAAATATTCATTCAAAGACCTTACCCAACTTTACCACGAACCACATATTTCTCTCTCTCTCTCTCTCTCTCTCTCTCTCTCTCTCTCTCTCTCATGAGGAAAGACGAATATGAAACTAGCTAATTCGAAATTGGGACGACATCAGCAGGCGTAAGCTGCCGCTGATGAGACGTTGCGTTAAACCCGTTGATGAAACGCAGCTTTGATGGTTTCCAGGGCGCCTGCTGATTGACTTCCTCAGTGTCAGGGTCAATAACGACCCCATGATCGAAACGGTGACCTCATTTCGTATTATGCGTGAATTAATCGTTATGGAGAATATTATACATTCTCTTTGACTTTTGGATCGCACAAGCTACTTTAAAGATGACCGTGGCAATGAATGTAAGCCAGGTTTGTTCACACTGATTTCAGTGTTGCCGTGGACACGATTATCCCTAAGGCTCTATAATATAAGCATGATGACCTAGGTGTTGTAGGCTATGCACTTCATTTCATTGAGAATATTTTAAGCTACTTGCAATGTAAAGTTGCTGTTGCTGATGGCCTGATCTTGTTTGGTATCCTCATGGTAAAGTTTGTGGCCTTGATTGGTGACAAGGCTGCTGGTCTAGAAAATGAGTATGCGTAAAGCACGGTATGCTGTTCTCATAACAGTTATTCGCTCTCTGCAAATGCGAACTGAAATTATCGCCAGCTTGAACAGAAATCTGGAACTTATGAAAAAATGGTGTAGTTAGTGGGGTACGAGACACTGAACTACATCGGAACCATTAATGATTAGGTAGTCTCGCGCAATCATCCCGCTCTGGATTCACTTTACATAAGTAATATTGTACTTAATGAGCTAAGTAGTAACATTATGTGGTTTTATCTACGATTCCCAAGTTTTCTTTTCACAGCCTCATAAAATATAGTTATGTATGCCATTAAGCTTGTGTCATTTACTTTAAGATAATCTTTGATAGGTGTTGGCAAGCAAGTGTAGTCTGTGTTACTCTGTAATTTTGGTCAAGCATTTCATTCATTGTTCATAAGGATGCTTATATCAGCTGAGATGATGGTTTGAATGCTATGTGCTGCAGAGCATTTGCTCTACCTTTATGAAAATATTGCTCCCCTGTTTAACAGGACTAGTTTCCACAGGTCTCTCTCTTTTAGGTTAAGTTTCTTCGAGTAGTGGTTTCCTATTTCCCAACAAGGGTAATTTTGGTTTAGAATTCTGATTGGTTGGAGATATTGTGTTCGGTCATTGCCCAAACTATTTCAGCTGGGAACTTTCAGGAACACCTGTCGAGCCTGTGCTCCTTGACGCGGTGCCTACTACACGCTGTACAGAGTATCAGTAGCCGCATTCTGTTGAGGTTACACCCACGCTGCCTATTACCTGACGTGTTTGAATACTTTTAAAGTAATATTATTGAATAGTCTTCCTGGTAGCATTATTGATGCAGTTTTTCATAAGGTTGGGAGGCTTTAGTAGGTTCTTCCTTCTTTTATCGCTGTCTGTTTTTGCAAGTAAATAATTTTGAGCTTACCTTCATTTATTTATTTTCATATCTTCCTAATTATTTTCGTATTATGTTGAAATTGCTTTGCACGTAAGCCGTTTCTTTTCTAGTGGGGTGGTTCTGGGGAAAATATGAGGTCTGAGTCACTGTCTTACTTGTATCCTGAAGTGGGTATCCTTCGTACTCTCTCAAGTGTTTCAAAAGCACAGACAAAAGCTTCTTCAGGAGCCCAACGACAGCCTTTACTTACGTTTTGCCTTCACCTCTGTCAAAAGTGAGAGATTCTTTCATCATTATTGTACATTTTTGTACATGTGCTTTGCCATGTTTCCTGATAACAGCGACCGACACTAATGCGTCACAGTTATCGGGAAAAAGAGGTAAACTCCATAAAATTAACGGGTCTTAATATCTTGACATTAAATAATGGATCACGGCGACGAAATGCCATATAGATGAGAAGGGTTTGATAATTATATCATCTGCAGAGTTCAGAACAGAAATTTCCATATTAAGAGATCCACTTTTAAGTCCGTCACTCTTGAGATACTGTCCCTTCAGAAACGGAATTTGTGAGGTAAAGGATCGAATAAGTGCTGGGAAATGGGAGAGGAAAGTATGAGAGGAAATTGGAACAAAAATATAATATTACAAAGCGACTTGTTAAGTGTAATTGATGTACATAGTTAATTATCTGGATGCTTGATGCAGTAATTGATCTGTAATGCTTTTGTAGTTCTTTCTTTTTTATCCGGCCTTACTCAAGAGAATGTTGAAATTACAAAAACTGTATTATTGTATAAAATAAACACGAATTGATGATTCTGAATATTTGATAATACTTGGCATTACATTGCACTACGACCTTTTTGCTTCACCCAGTTTGCAAAATATGGGATCTGATATTCCCAGAAGACTAACTATATATTGTTTGTAAGGTTTCATTTATTTACAAAGATTATAATAATAAAACAACATATTTCTTATCTTTGGCTCTGTCATTTTTTTTTAAATAAGAATCATGAAATAAAAAAAAATAGATAATTGTCTTGATAACGATTCACAATTCAGACGGATGTCGCGAATCTCTTTTTACATATTAATTCCTTGAAGCATATCAAGAATACTTCACACTCAAGAAACAAACAAAGACGGATAAAAAGAAAGAAAATGGAAGTGTCCAGGTGAAAGGATGGAAGGAAGGAACACAAGCTCAACATTTTTGCTTTTATGCCCTTCCGCCTACTGTTTTCGTCCACTGTACACAATTCCAGGGCGGTGAAATTGGTCGTTTTTAGGTTCCGTTGTGGCTAGATTTTACCGGACGGGGGAAGGAAGAGCCGACGTTGAGTAGGACGAGAAATTTCGTTGTTTTTGAACGTTGCAGGTTCAACTGGCTCCTGATTCTCTGTCCGAATCAGGGTGCAAGTTATTTACGCGAATGTTTGAATACAGTTAACTGTATGCGTATATGACACCATATACTTTGTTCGGAGGTTTCTAGCCTTATGTCCATACATAAGCACACATATGCATACATAAATATATTTAACTACATACATACATATGTACATATATATATATATATATATATATATATATATATAATTATATATATTATATATATATATATATATATATATATATATATATATATATATATATATATATATATATATATATATATATATTGCCTATATATTCAAAATGATTAAAGCAATACTATGGTGGAACATAAATCAAACTACGGCACTTTGGCAGAAACTTGAAAAGATCAGGAGCTTCAACCCACAAGCCGGATCTATCAAATAGCATCCAGAATGCAAGAAAAAAAAGAAAGAAAAATCTTGAGATTGATTGTATGACTTTGTATCATTTTCTATTTTGCTTATTGCCTTATATATATATATATATATATATATATATATATATATATATATATATATATATATATATATATATATATATATATATATATATATATATATATATGTTGTTTGTGTGTGTGTGTAATATATGAGAGAGAGAGAGAGAGTGTGAGAGAGAGAGAGAGAGAGAGAGAGAAGATGGATCCAGCCACCCTGTTTTCTTGAAATATACTTAATTCTCTTATATCTTTCGGTGTTTGATAGTATCCCATCTGAGTTCACTAGGTCCTGTCTCACCCCACCTTGTTCAGTTCATCGTTTGGACGAGTCGGTAGGGTTCTCGGCTATCACTTTGCTAGGCCCGAGTTCGAGTCTCCGGCCGGCCAATGAAGAATTAGAGGATTTATTTCTGGTGATAGAAATTCATTTCTCGGTATAATGTGGTTCGGATCCACAGTAAGCTGTAGGTCCCGTTGCTAGGTAACCAATTGGTTCTTAGCCACGTAAAATAAGTCTAATCCTTCGGGCCAGCCCTAGGAGAGCTGTTAATCAGCTCAGTGGTTTGGTTAAACTAAGGTATACTTTTTCTTTATGCATTGTTCATTTACTGTTCCTTGAGTGGAAATTCCGTTGTGTAGAGCACCAAGGCGATGTCATCTATAATTATGAACACATTGAAAGAAAATGTTCATCGACTAAGTTGTTTTTTAACCTCGTGGTTGGTGATATTTTCATAATTTATTTTTTCATGTGTACTGCCTTAAAAGAATTAAGATAAAAATTAACGTACAGATGACGGGAATCAGTGATGAGGAAATATACCAAATATAAGACAAGGCAATGAGCAAAATAGATGAAAATAATTAAGAACAATGATACAAAATCATAAGCAATCTCAAGATTTGTTTTTGTTACATTCTGGATGCTATTTGATAGATCCGACTTGTGGGTTAAAGCTCCTGATTTTTTTCTCCCGTAGGGGGTTAGTAGCCGTCAGTGCACCTCATGCGGTGCACGGTAGGCACTACTTAAGGTTCTTTGCAGCGTGCCTCCGGCCCCTAGCTGCAATCCCTTTCGTTCCTTTTACTGTACCTCCTTTCGTATTCTCTTTCTTCCATCTTACTTTCCACCCTCGCCTAACAATTGATTCATAGTGCAACTGCTTTGAGGTTTTCCTCCTCTTGCACCTTTCAAACTTTCTACTGTTAATTTCCCTTTCAGCAGTGAATGACCTCATAGGTCCCAGTGCTTGGCTTTTGATCTAAATTCTATATTCAGTTCAATCCTGATCTTTTCAAGTTTCTGCTTAAGTGCCGTAGTTTGATTTATTTTGCACCATAGTATTGCTTTAATCATTTTGAAGGAGGTAACTTTATGTTCCTTAAGGTATATCAATTCATTTAAAGCGCTCGTTACAGATGATAGAGAATTCATTTTCGTGTGTACTGTCTCGAAACCTGCCGCGTATGCTTATTTTCAAAATTCTCCGTCATGTCGAAGTGGTAGTGTTTCCTTATTAAAATGCTCTATTCATATTTTAGTTATTTGCAAAACTAAAAATCAACCTAAGCTTTTTACAAGAATTTGAAAGTTTGCCCTTTCTATTAAGTTCCTTATGCAGTGGTTTAAAAACATTGTTTTTTTATTTCACAAAACTAGTAAAATACCCCTCGTGGTATTTTTTTTATTAAAGAATTTTTAAAGATCTTTATTGTATTTTCCTGCAGTGCTTCTCTCCAGTTGCATGTTGTAACAGCTCATTATTATTATTATTATTATTATTATTATTATTATTATTATTATTATTATTCAGAAAACTAGTTCAGTAGACATACGTCACTCTTTCCCAAGCATTAGCACACAGTGACACCTAATGAAGTGTCCTTGAAAACCTCTGCGTTGTTCACTGCGGTATTTGCCATCGCCCGTGTGTTTATTTTTTCCCCAAGCATTGCGTGGTAGGATTTTGGTAGGATTTGTTTGTCTGTTGGTTTTAATTCATCCTTCGAGGTAATTGTGGACTGGCATTCCTTCACTTTTGTAATATTCATTGGCTGCTCAACCTTTTTATTATTAATAATATTATTATTATTGCTATGTATCCTCTCACTGTAGCTTTGGAAAGCCATTCCTTTAGTTTTATCGTCCCCAGAGGATGCGCAAACGAACAGGGGTTCATGCTGGTAAGAGGCCTGCATATTTTAACAACAGCCACATGAATAGCGTGGTCATTTCGAATGTCTATTCCTTGGTTTTATCCGATACTGGCATAAGACCAACTTAATCATAAGGAAGGAAATTTTACAAAGTGTATTCTTTAATACTGTGCAGTTTTTAATATTCTTTACGAGAGTGATATTCACTAAATCGGTTTCATCGTTGTCTTTACTTCGAAGAGCATTCTGTGACAGACCTTGTGAGCGTTGACTAAGTCGCGATAATCTTCCTTTGTCTCTCAGTTTTAACATTAATGAGTTTGATTTCTAATGTTAATGTTTGGAAAGTGTTACTGTTTTGAAATGGTGTGCTGAACGCTCGGAATACGTTGTTTTTTTTTTTTTCTTTTCAGCGTATTTCTAAAGTTTTAAGATTTCCACCCTAATCAACTTCTTCGCAGGTGAATGACGAAAAAAGAAAAAAATGAGCCAACAGATTCTATCTCAACCGGATCGTCCTTTCGACTAAATTGAGATAGGTTTAATTTGTGTCCGCATTTTGTTTTCTCTCTGCAGGCAAAAGATATGTCTCACTGATGTACTTTTTAACAATAATCAGACTTATCCCCTCAGGATTGTTTTCAGGCTCATTTATAGTTTGATTTTTTATACAAAAAACTTCGTTTCCTTGAAGGTTTAGTTTCACGTATGTTTGTTAGAGCGTACGTTCTTTTATTTTTTTTCTTAGACCTAAAGGCCAGTGGGAAGGATAGCATGATACCCATATTTAGTGGATATCAGAGGAAAATCAGGAAAAGAGTGGGAAAGGATAAAGAAGAAACCGGCGATACTCTGTTTGACGCTTAGTCATGCCGGCCGAGGATGAATGGACTGCTGAATGGGTGGCAAAGTTTGCAAACACAGTCTGAAACAGCCTCTGTTTGCACTTTCTGATTAGATTAGTACACACTTGCAGAACGGCATCTGGAAGAGGAAGGATAAGGACATTTGTAGTTTCCTTTCCAAGAATTGATTGCTTTATGCATTAATAGGCCATTGTTCCTCATGTGCCATGAAGCTCCATTACAATTGTTTCGCAAAAGTTTCATTTTTATGGTATTTTGCAACATCTTGCCTCCACTTCTGCGTTGTTGCAAGGTTTGGCATGAAGGCTAAAAATACTGTATAGCAACACGGCTTGTGTGAAATCTTGGTGCAATCTGACGGAAGGTAAAAAAGGAAGCTAAAACATGACATGTTGCACATACAACTGAGCTCTTGATACCCGAGTGATGAAATTATATGATTGAAGTGATTTTAGTGAGATTACATCCCACAGAAATATTGTCTCATAGTGCGTTGGTACCAGCGCTGGGGGTTTGTGGGGGCAGGGGCGCTGAGTTCAATCCGCTGGTGAAGAGAGGTCTGTCCAGGGAAATTCCTTCGTATTCATTCTGCCTCTGTTGGTATAAACAGTGTATTAGGTATCTGGTGGTAAGTCGGAAACTGTGGGATGCAGTTACAAACAACTTATTATAATTTAGATTAAGTTTCTCAAACTTTATTTACAACTGCTAGTAAGAGCAGGCATTAGCTTCTATGACTTAATGGCTAAGTTCCCGAAACATTGCAAGAAACGTCATCAGGTTTTGTACAGCCTTGATGAAGAGACATTCATTGTTGCAAAAACTTGGCCATTAGAGCACAGGCTGCTACAACGTCTGTCTTCTCTTATTTTCTTGGCGAATCTCTCTTTGTTCTGGATGTCCCAGTCTACCAGAATCACGGTCTAGACCGTGACCGAAATATATCCATGTATGCAAAATCTGCGTTTAACATACACAATCATAAAAAAGTGCAGATCAGTATAATGTACTTGATAAGTATGTTGCAGTTACAAAATTATTAAAGTTTTTATTATTTGATGGGACAGGAAGAAAACACACAAACATATATATATATATATATATATATATATATATATATATATATATATATATATATATATGTATTTATATATATACATATACATATATATATAAGTATATATATATATATATATATATATATATATATATATATATATATATATGTATTTATAAGGTTGAAGCCGTTGAGACGACTGCTCGCTTAGTATATATTTGCAAGACGAACTGAGAAGGTGAGAAGTGTAGAGATACGTGAAAGCAGCGTAAGGATTAGTGTAAAGTAAAGAAGTGATCAGATTGTTTAGAGATAGATCAGTCGTGTAGAAAGAAGAGGGGACGGTACGTTGGTGAGGATTGCATAACTCAGAAGTGTTGGGAGGAAGAACAGAGAACTTGAAAGTTCTGAAAGTTCTGGATTGATGGGGCGGAAGAGTTACTGGAAAGGAAGGGCTTCAGTATCCAGGAAGCGTAAGTGTTGATGCAAGATAGAGATGAATGGCTCAGTGTGTTTATCGGGATTCAGCACGTTGCTTATTTGCCTATCTGTGTAGGGGTATGGTGTGGCCACTAATTTTGGACGTTTTTCAGTGGAAGGTTTGTCAATGATTCAGTATATACTTAAAGTATGAAAGTGACGAGACTTCTGTCTTGTATTTTCTCTGGGACCACCCTAGTTTATATATATATATATATATATATATATATATATATATATATATATATATATATATATATATATATATATATATATATATATATATATACACACATATATATAAAGTCCCACTCAGGAGTACATGTAACTCCTACGAAGTGGTGAAGGGGAGTTGTTTAAAATGACCAAGTTGGACATCCTAAATAGAGTTTTAGCGTTGCATTGTTCTGCATTCTGCAAAGGCAAGCAGGCATATCGTGTTATGCAGAATCATCCAGATTCTGGAGAGCAACTTTCTCGGTCTCATTTGCGAGCGAACATATTTTTATCGCCTTGTTTTGTAAATAGTAAATCGACTTGCTGATACACAAGGTATGAACAAGGCCGATGTTTTCTTAAACTCCTCGTTAGCTGTGTATTATCATCGCTCCTGTTCTTACAAATGTGGCCTTTGGCAATATCAGTTTAGGAAAAATCTGATTGTATTCTGTTGTGTCTCACAGTTGCTTTAGTATAACGGTGGCTCTTTATCTTTGTAGTTTCTTATTCGTTTGTTTATTTTAATGTATATCTTATAGTTTCTTGTTTATTCGTTGTTTTTATTTTTAAGTATCTAAACAGTCGCTGACGATCAATTTTTGTTCCACTTGACGCGATTACCTTCTCCGTTATATTTATTCCATTACGTTCTTCTGTCACAAGTCCCAACTCGTGACAGACGACTGATTAATCGCAGTTCATTTTCAGTGAACCTTTTATCAGATAAGGCCAAATCACCTGCTTATCTCACTCTGCTTAAACATTAGGCAACACAGTTACGAATTTGAACAGAACTAAATTACCAGTGACTTCAATTTTTGCGTTCTCGTATTAACCTGTGTTTTTGTTTCTGCAGTTTCGTCATTTCTACAGCTTTTGTTTACGAAGTTTTGCAGTTACCCTTTATGCGTTTATTTCTACAGTTCTGTAATTACACATGCTTTTGTATCTACAGTTCTGTCATTACACATGCTTTGTATCTACAGTTCTGTAATTATACATGCTTTTGTATCTACAGTTCTGTAATTACACATGCTTTTGTATCTACAGTTCTGTAATTACACTTGCTTTTGCTTCTACAGTTCTGTAATTACACGTGCTTTTGTATCTACAGTTCTATAATTACACATGCTTTGGTTTCTACAGTTCTGTAATTATACATGCTTTTGTATCTACTGTTCTGTAATTATACATGCTTTTGTATCTACAGTTCTGTAATTACACATGCTTTTGTATCTACAGTTCTGTAATTACACTTGCTTTTGCTTCTACAGTTCTGTAATTACACGTGCTTTTGTATCTACAGTTCTGTAATTACACTTGCTTTTGCTTCTACAGTTCTGTAATTACACGTGCTTTTGTATCTACAGTTCTATAATTACACATGCTTTTGTTTCTACAGTTCTGTAATTATACATGCTTTTGTATCTACAGTTCTGTAATTATACATGCTTTTGTATCTACAGTTCTGTAATTACACATGCTTTTGTATCTACAGTTCTGTAATTACACGTGCTTTTGTATCTACAGTTCTATAATTACACATGCTTTTGTTTCTACAGTTCTGTAATTACACGTGCTTTTGTATCTACAGTTCTATAATTACACATGCTTTTGTTTCTACAGTTCTATAATTATACATGCTTTTGTATCTACAGTTCTGTAATTATACATGCTTTTGTATCTACAGTTCTGTCATTACACATGCTTTTGTATCTACAGTTCGGTGATTACACATGCTTTTGTATCTACAGTTCTGTAATTACACTTGCTTTTGTATCTATAGTTCTGTAATTACACGTGCTTTTGTATCTACAGTTCTATAATTACACATGCTTTTGTTTCTACAGTTCTGTAATAACACATGCTTTTTTATCCACTGTTCTGTAATTACACATGCTTTTGTTTTTACACTTATGTAATTGCACACGCTTTTGTTTCTACAGTTCTATAATTACACGTTTTTCTATCTACAGTTCTGTAATTACACGTGCTTTTGCATCTACAGTTCTGTAATTACACATGTTTTTGTTTCTGTAGCTCTGTAATTACACATGCTTTTGTATCTACAGTTCTGTAATTACACGTTTTTGTTTCTATAGTCATGTAATTACGCGTGCTTTTGTATCTTCAGTTCTGTAATTACATATGTTTTTGTTTCCATAGTTCTGTAATTACACATGATTTTGTATCTACAGTTCTGTAATTACAAGTTTTTGTTTCTATAGTTCTGTAATTACACATGCTTTTGTATCTATAGTTCTGTAATTACACATGCTTTTGTATCTACAGTTCTGTGATTACACATGCTTTTGTATCTACAGTTCTGTGATTACACGTTTTTGTTTCTATAGTTCTGTAATTACACATGCTTTTGTATCTACAGTTCTGTAATTACACATGCTTTTGTATCTACAGCTTCGTAATTACACATGTTTTTGTTTCTCTAGTTCTGTAATTACACATGCTTTTGTTTCTACAGTTCTGTAATCACACGTTTTTGTATCTATAGTTCTGTAATTACACATGCTTTTGTTTCTATAGTTCTGTAATTACACATGCTTTTGTATCTACAGTTCTGTGATTACACATGCTTTTGTATCTACAGTTCTGTGATTACACGTTTTTGTTTCTATAATTCTGTAATTACACATGCTTTTGTTTCTACAGTTCTGCAATCACACTTTTTGTATTTATACTTCTGTAATTACACATGCTTTTGTATCTACAGTTCTGTAATTGCACATGCTTTTGTATGTACAGTTCTGTAATTACACATGCTTTTGTATCAATAGCTTCGTAATTACACATGTTTTTGTTTCTTTAGTTCTGTAATTACACATGCTTTTGTTTCTACAGTTCTGTAATCACACGTTTTTGTATCTGTAGTTCTGTAATTACACATGCTTTTGTTTCTATAGTTCTGTAATTACACATGCTTTTGTATCTACAGTTCTGTGATTACACATGCTTTTGTATCTACAGTTCTGTAATTACACATTTTTGTTTCTATAGTTCTGTAATTACACGTGCTTTTGTTTCTACAGTTCTGTAATCACACTTTTTGTATCTATACTTCTGTAATTACACATGCTTTTGTATCTACAGTTCTGTAATTGCAGTTCTGTTCTGTAATTACACATGCTTTTGCATCTACAGCTTTGTAATTACACATGCTTTTGTTTCTATAGTTCTGTAATTACACATGCTTTTGTATCTACAGTTCTGTGATTACACATGCTTTTGTATCTACAGTTCTGTAATTACACATTTTTGTTTCTATAGTTCTGTAATTACACGTGCTTTTGTTTCTACAGTTCTGTAATCACACTTTTTGTATCTATACTTCTGTAATTACACATGCTTTTGTATCTACAGTTCTGTAATTGCACATGCTTTTGTATCTACAGTTCTGTAATTACACATGCTTTTGCATCTACAGCTTTGTAATTGCACATGTTTTTGTTTCTCTAGTTCTGTAATTACACAAGGTTTTTTATCTACAGTTCTGTAATTACACGTTTTTATATTACAGTATTGTAATTACACGTTTTTGTGTCTATATTTCTGTAATTACACATGCTTTTGTATCTACAGTTCTGTAATTACACATGCTTTTGTATCCACAGTTTTGTAATTACACATTTTTGTATCTACAGTTCTGTAATTACACGTTTTTGTATCTACATTTCTGTAATATCTTTTATGTGAACAATATGTTCTGTGGTTTTATAGCCTCGTTAAGAGCTTTGTGTTAGTATTCACCCGTTTGTGACAGTTAAACAGCGTTAGTATTCTTCTGTAATTAATTATTTTTCAAGTGCTTCATTTGTACGTAAAATGAGTAGTATATACCAATCATGAGAAAATTCATCAATATAACGTGTATTGATTTTACCAAAATTGACTGTTATATAATCAGACATAACTGACAGCACAGCACAAATCTTTCACAAATTATATGTTCATATATATATATATATATATATATATATATATATATATATATATATATATATATATATGTGTGTGTGTGTGTGTGTGTGTAACTGGATGTTTAAGCGTATGTGTTCAAGCATGCATGTTCTTTTTATAGGAATCTTCTTTTGCAAGAGAATAATTTCTTGGAAACTAAATAAAAAAGAAAAGTTGAAAATTGTTGGACCTTTTGGTAGGGGGAGTGGGAGGTGGAGGGAAGAGCTGCTGGCGTGCCCTTCAGAAGGTCTCTGCAGCCGTGGGTTTGGGGAAGGGATAATGTGCATGGGATGAAATGGTGGGAGGACATCAGCGATTGCTACAAGGTATGTGGCATACCTCTCGTATGCAGCGCATATGCTGTTCATGGAGATGAGCCTTCTGGTATGGAAGGGCGTCGCATTTAAAGTAGGATCTGGCTCTGTCCTGCCTTGCAAGTAAAAGTGGCCATGCTTTGTGTGAAGTCCCATTCGTTGTGTTCCTTTGTAAAGGACAGACTTGCTTACCGTTATCGCGCTGGGAGATCTGGACAAAGAGTATTAGAGGCTCTGTTTCCCTTTAGCCTTGCAGTGGTCTTGTTTCCTCCTTGGGCATTCCCTGTTGATTTTCCACTGATGTTTACCCTTTTTTTGAAGTTGGTTTTGCTAAAAGTTTACCATGTACTTCACTACTGCAATTAAGAAATTAACCAAAGTGGAAATTAAAATCATATAAGTAGCAGTGAAAACCGTGATCAGTCAGAATTCAATTTGTATAGATTTAGTGCAACGGTCTGGTCGTTACAATGCCACTTTGATGAATTCATTTTCTGATTTAAGGATTCCATAATATTATCCGTCAATGTGTCACTTTGACTCTTCATAAAGAATTTGTATATGCTGCTTTTCGCACTCAAACTATGCGGTATGCACATTTAGGTAAACAGATATGTGCGAGTGCTTTGCATGTTTCTGTGGTATTCTCATGGGTATTATAATTATAACTAGTCTTTTTCTTCTGCTCTCATTGTT
>NC_089745.1:64265627-64303127 GCF_040412425.1 Macrobrachium rosenbergii | reverse complement strand
GTTAAGATGACTGCGTCTTGGCATCTCCGTATTGCAGTCTCAGTATGTCCTAGTAAATATTTGTTCTTTCAGCATAAATCTCTCTCTCTCTCTCTCTCTCTCTCTCTCTCTCTCTCTCTCTCTCTCTCTCTCTCTCTAATCCATGGTGAGGGTGGAACAATATAGGCTTACTCGTTAAAACTCTGTGCCTCCGTTGGCCTAAACAGTGAATTACTTACAAGCAGTTTGTCGATTGCGATGGCTTAGGATCAGGGTAATGCTAGGCATCAGGTTAGCAATCTCAGCCTCAAATTTACGGAAAAAGGCATATAGAGAATTATATATATATATATATATATATATATATATATATATATATATATATATATATATATATATATAATATACAGTATATATTTGTAATTCTATTCATGCCTTTTTTCCATAGTATTTTAGGGTGAGGTTGCTAACTTCATGCATACATACATACATATATATATATATATATATATATATATATTTATATATATATATATATATATATATATATATATATATATATATATATATATATATATATATATATATATATATATATATATATATATATGCATATATATGCAATCGTGCACTTTTCCTTTTCCCCTGTGGAGTGGGATAACGATACAGCATACGCCCTTGTATCTTGACCCAACAGAAACTGGTACCAATTTACAGCTGGGTGGACTGGTTGGCGGTAAGCTGGGAGGAATCCATGAACCTAACAAGTGTAACTGAATGTTGTAAGATTACCCCCAAAGAAATTCACTGAAAATTGGAATTGTGGCTCCATTCCCTGTCAAGGGATAGGGTTATGGATGTTCAGGGAGCTTATGTACCTGTAGCATCTGGTAATATTACAACATTCAGTTACACTTGTTAGGTTCGTGAATTCCTCCCAGCTTACTGCCAACCAGTCCACCCAGCTGTTAATATATATGTTTGTATATATTAACCTAAATATTTTTCTGAACTAGCGTAGGAACACAGAAAATTAAAACAACAGTCAGATTGCATATAGAATTAGTGCGGGAAAGGCACTTTTTTATACACTTGTATTTAGCTTGCTTTTTTTTGTCTGTTTTGTCTGGGTCAAATCTTGTAACTCAATTGTCGACCAGTTCCCTTCGTCCAGTGGACTTGAAACTTTTCATGGTTACTCAATCCTGGTGACACTACAACCTTACATGATCAGTAGGCCAGTAGTGGCCTCTAGTGACCCTACAGTACCCTCCCCCAGTATCTCAGGACTTGTATGAAACTATTCAGATTTTTCATACCTTCTTTGACTTGGTAGTATAAGTTAATAGCTCTATGGATTTTTCAAAACTTCTTGGCTCGATTTCGTTAGCTACGATAAGAAATTGGTTACAATTTCTGTCAAAACTAAAAAGTATAAAATAAAAATTAAAAGAAAATTTTTAATGCTATCTTATTAAAATGCACTAAAAAGTGAAAAATTATTTTTTGAGATACCGGGATTTTCTTAAAACTAATCATATCTACAAAAATAAAAGCGTGTGTGCCAAACATGAAAGGAAATGCTACAAGAAGTAAAAAAAAAATTATATTTCTTTTCTCGTAGCGTTTCCTTCCATGTTTGGCGCCCACGCTTTCATTTTTGTAGACGCGATTAATTGTAAGAAAATCCTGGTGTGTCTAAAAAATTATTTTTTACTTTTTAGTGCATTTTAATAAAAGCGTGTTTTTAAATTATTTTTTTTTATTTATTTATTTTTTTACTTCAATAGACAATTGCGAAGTGTCCGAAATTCCTATCTCTGCTGTTGAAAAGACGGAGGTCTTCCGATTCCGTTTTCATCAAGGATAGCCGTCTCCCGTTCGGGTATGGGAACGGTACCCTGTAAATACAAAGACGGGCATCAGAAGATGGTCATCTCCCAACAAGAGGAAGAGAAACCACGAAAAGAACGTACCTCTTTAACGGTACTTACGGACTCTTGGATGAAGACTTGATGCGACGTGAAACCTGATATTCTGAAAATAATGTTTCTCTGTCTTGAGGAGATAAGTTTGTAAAGCTTTTCCATCTCTTTGGTCGAAGTAGAGGTAATGGAAGGTCTAAAGTAACATTCATAAAGAACTAAAGACTGTTCGCTTGGATGATGAGAGAGGACTAAAAATATCATTCAGAGGGACTGGTAGGTATTCGAACTGCTTATCAGTCTTTCAAATCAATTTATTTGCGTAATAGACTGGAGTGAGTGTGCCACTGTTGTGACTGTGGGGTTATCTCATGTGTCACTGTTAGTTACCTTGCACCAATTGATGGGTCTGCGCCTGCGCAATTAACCTTTGTTTTATGGCCTTCCAAAATCTTATTTTTGATTTCTCTAGTTTATGTTACACTTAGTCACTTGCAGTTTGCCTGTTCAATTTTTGGGGTTGTAATAATTTATTTGTGTATTTGGGAGTTGATTTTTATTATTATTTTTTTTAATTTGTTATGCATGTATTTTACTCGTACCTTCCTTGTTCTCTTCCCGCAACTTTTTTTCCCCAGTTATACGGTCTTCCCTGTCCATGGGCCATCGAAGCTTTCTAAAAAAGTTATGGCCTTTTCGCTTGTCCCACAAGAATGTTTGCCTAATATGAGTATTAATAAAAAGATGCAGCTACGTTTCCCAAGGTTATTCATAGACATGTAATCTTCTGTACTTATTTACGTTTTGAAAGGTATTCTGCTGCAAACGAATTTTATACACTCAAGTCTTTGTTGCGCTCAATTATCAATCCAGGGAAACGGTACTACGTATAATTTTATTTGAAATAGTTGTATTGATTCTTCATATTGGGTGAAATGATTATGACTTATGGTAGCATACTCCTACGAGAAATCGAATAGTCATTAGTATGATATCATATTTTCCTTTGAACGTTTCTTCATTATCCTTGTGTTTCCTCTCTACTGCCAAGAACCGTCCAGTTGATCTAAATGACTGGAGAACAGAGGAAGTATAACAGAAGACAGATTTTATGTCCTTACGGGAAAATACTGTTTTTAGAAAGATCACCTTCGTCTGTTATCGTTAAAATTGACACGACTGAAAAAGGGAGTAAACTGTTTCGGATTTTATGTGAAATGGTAATCTGTTAAAGTTTGCTGTCCTTGACCGAGCATGAATTACCAGGTGAGGTTGATGGTTGCTGTGAAGCTGAGAATATTAAATGATGGAATCAACATATTGAATTTTTTTTTGTTTATGTATCAAACTTGTGTAATTAAGATAACAGAACACACAATGTAAGAATTTTCTGATGACTGAAGTTTTGAAAAAAGTGATATTCATGACAAAAACTTTGAGTGTGCCAAGTTTTTTTTACTATTTTTTACTATATAGACAAGAACTATCATATACAGGAGTACGTTACATTCATTGAAGTTGGAACCTGTTATTTCATTATTACTGGTAAATGGAAAAGTTTTTGTATGGACGTTGGTACCTTTTGATTATGTGGTGTAAGAATTCTCAATGCGTATTCGCATATTTATCCATCTTATTAAAAATATTGGTATATTCATTTATGTATGTATTTGATTATTTTTCTTTGATTTTACTAAAGATTTTCTGCTAATACTGAATACCTTCATCAAAAACTAGACTGATGAAAAACTAGGCTAATGAATGACCATTTCACCAACTGCTTAGATAAGGATAAAATCGCCGTTTCATTGCAACTGCCTGATTGCACTCACAATTGGAAAGTCAACATTAAAGATGAAGAAATTCGAAGTGAAGTGTTACAACATTATTTTGAAATTTGTCGATGTCAATATTGTTTCACCTTATATTCACTAAAATTACCAAATGATTATGGGTGTTTTATCATTTGCTATTGATAATGTAACAGTAGCTTATACTAATACTTCCATGTTGATATTCTTGAATTATTCGTGAAAATGAATGGGATGGCGTGTTTCGAACCCACGAAGATAGCGGAGCAATTAAAAAGGTAAACAGTACCATTTGGCTGAGCGAGACTCAGTACTGGGAACGTAGTGGTGTCTGCTCGAGACCTCTCAGCTGGTGCTAGTGGCATTGCTATACATAGCCAGGGCACATATGCATATCTCGACTAGAGCGTAGAGGCTAAAATTAATCCCCACTGGGGAAGCTCCTCTCATATCCGAATCACAGTGGTCTTGACGCAGACCCACTTCCTCCGTTCAATCCACCTGCACGCCCATTAAAGGCGCAAGCTCTCACCTGTAGATTCAAAACAAACTCTGCGGTCTTATCAGCAGTTTGTCACCTGACGATCTCCTGTCAGCTCAGGTGCTTGAAGTGATGTCTTTTGACTTTCTGTCGGCTTCAGAGTGCTTTTACAATCATTGCTGTTTACATATATATTCGTATTCATCACAAAACTGGTTGTGAGCGTAAGGATATTTTTACCACATATATATTTACTCTTGTGAAAATGTAACTTTTTTGTCACTTGCTCAAGTTTGGTAATCTGAATATGAAGAGCATTTTATTTCGTGTTTTTAACAGCACCAACGACTTAGAAAAAGATTTTAATTTTTATGATGTGTTTTATTTTCACCCGTGAGACTTGGTACAGTTTCCAACAAACCTTTCTCAGTCAGCCCATGCGAGTCACTCTTGGCAGCCGCGAGAGAGGTGTGGGGAGAGGGAGCGTCTGTTTTTGAGCTGCTCGTCAGGATCTTACTGATGCTGTCCATTGGCATAACTTATGCTGCCCATTCGCTGTCACTTGCACGTCACATTCTCATGAAATTCTCAGTTTTATCATTGATAGAGACCAAGGGCGCAGCTCTCACGTGGAGCGGATAAAGCAGCGTAAGGACGTGTAGTTGTAGGGACTTCGTATCCTGACGGGAAGCAATTTTTCTGCATTGCCTCTCTTGTTTAGCTCTTAACACGATGTGATGGGGCGTAGTGCTCCAAGGCAGTGGCATTACTGTGATGCACTCCTGTACTGTGAGTCACTAAGTTTACTAAGAGTATCGAAACTCCTATTGGATGAGGAAAACCATTTTTGTCTTTCTACTTGGAGCTTTGAGAGAAAAAGGTTGATTGATTGATTTTATTAAATTGCATAGATAAGTACAGTGGATCCGCTGCCTTTTTCGTCATAATTATGTTAAATAGAATAAGCTGAGTAAATTAACCAGTTCTTAAAGAATTTTTGACTTTCAAATTTCCCTTATATATATATATATATATATATATATATATATATATATATATATATATATATATATATATATAGTATATATATGTATATATATATAGATAGATGGATAGATAGATGGATAGATAGATAGAATCTACTGGCTACTTTTTACCACATACGTACGCAAATTCATAACCACCGTACCCTCTTAAACTTCTCAAATGTTTCACACTTTTTGGATACCCTTTTCACTAATAAGCTTTAGATCCAGATGCAAGAATATGAAGTAATAATTGTGGTGTCCATAGCAGGATTCGAACTTGCATCCAGATTATCAGAACGATGGTGCGTTGTCGACCTGCCCACATATCTAAGACTTCGCAGTGACAAGCCTATCCAAAAAGTGTGAAGAATTCAAGAAGTTAAGATGGCAGTGTGGCTATTACAATTACACACACACACACACACATATATATATACATATATGTATATGCATACGTACATACAGTATATATATGTACATACATACATACATACATATTTATTTATATATATATATATATATATATATATATATATATATATATATATATATATATATATATATATATATATATATATATTATATTCAGCAAGCGAATGACTTAAGTTTAGAAAAATATTTCTTTGGGTATTCACGAGTATCGAGCGGATTTCCTCCTCCCGTCCGAGAGATACTCGAATTTAAAACAGGTTCAGCGTTTTCATTTGTATTGTGCAACCTGATTCATTATACCAGGGGGAATGGCACCTTTTGTATGAAAAGTGCTTTCGCAGTGAAGTAGTGATTAACCTTACATCTTTAGTATTTATTTTTTCACATTACATGTCGATACAGATGGTCACCCTTAATGCGAAGTAATACGGCAACAGAAGAAATTTAGGGTTCTGGTTCCTACAATGCTTAGCGAGAGGAGTGTATGTTGCTTTGATTATTAGCTGCGTCCTTTCCCCAGAAAATCGTTATGGACTAAATGTCTAGGTGAGGAACATAAGTTTTTTTTTTTGGTAAAGATAAGAATTTGACTTTAAATCGAGTTTCACTCGGCAGTGGCATACTTACCCAATACGGCATTCTAATGTGACAGGAGGAGATAAGACTAAAACGAAACCATTCAGAACTATTTTTAAAGGGATTAAGAGCAGGTGTCAGTCAGAGGAGATAACGCAGTAATTCCACTCATTTACATCGTCGCTCAAGTACTCTTCAGGCAAGGTACGTGACGATTTTTATTATATCATGATCACTAATGACTCTAATTATGGACGACAATTGGAAAATGAATTTCACTTCGACTTAAAGCGTTCGACTATGAAAACGCAGAGGTACTTTAAAATCGAAGGTTTAGTAATAAGATATACTTCGTCTGTGAAACTGTGAATGGCTGTCCAATTACGTTAAAAAAAGGGGACACATTAAATGATTTTTTCTTTTTATTTTGATTTTTACGCGTAAATAATTTCAATGGAAAATTTGGAGATGAAGAGCTTATTTGCTCTTCATCTTTTAACAATGATTTTTCACCGAAATGGTTAAATCGTGAGTGTGACTTTACCTCCTAAATACAGATCCTGCAAAATACATTTTACTTTGCTTCATGAAGTTGTCAATAGTCACCTTTTGAAGATATTTATTATCGTAATGATAGTCATATGCCGTCTACATCCTATGGAAATTGCATTTTATTTATTTCTGTCTACTTGTCCACCTTATATCTGTGGGGTTTAATTGTAACTAGTATTGCTCACAATCAAATTCGTATAGATATATATGTCTGAGTGATACTTATAGTATGAAAGTCTAGTGCATGCTTACGTGTTCATGGATGTGTATATACATTATATATATATATATATATATATATATATATATATATATATATATATATATATATATATATATATATATATGTATACATCCACAAACACTTTCATACTATAAGTATCACTCAAACTTATATATCTGTACGAATTTGATTGCAGGCAATACTGATTACAATTAAACTCAACAGGTGTAAGGTAGATAAGTAGATAGAAATAAATAAAACAATTTCCATAGCATGCAGACAGCATATGACTGTTATTACGATAATATATATATATATATATATATATATATATATATATATATATATATATATATATATATAAATTTTATAAAATTTTCAGAAAATGTCACATGAGAAAGGTCTGAGGTGAACGAGGGAATCCTACACACCTGTAGCGCTTTCGTCTTTAACGTGAGTTTCTATAGCATATCCGGATATACTAAACCTTTCAGCATATCTACATGTACTAGACAAGCTATCATATTCAAATACACCATACAAAGACACTGGAGTACTGTCATAGTCAGAGGGCCTGTTCGGATTTAGATTCAGTTGTCAATAAGATGCCGTAAGGAGAAGCCTCCCTCAGTCCTATAATGATGCACGAGAACCTACATATCATTCATGTTCCTCGTTGGTAGAGTCGGTAGAGGTGTGGGCTAGCACTCGCTAGGCCCGAGTTCGAGTCTCCGGCCGGCTAATGAAGAATTAGAGGAATTTGTTTCTGGTGATAGAAATTCATTTCTCGCTTTAATGTGGGTCGGATTTCACAATAAACTGTAGGTCCCGTTGCTAAGTAACCAATTGGTTCTTAGCCACGTAAAATAAGTCTAATCCTTCGGGCCAGCCCTAGGAGTGTTAATCAGCTCAGTGGACTGGTAAAACTAAGGTATACTTAACTGCTTGTGAGGAAATGTGCCACTCTTCGTAGTGCACGACTCATTTAACGTGTCCGTTGTTAGGAGGCGTGAGTTTTTTTAACACACTTCCTCTGCATTGACGCAACTTGATTTGGACAGCCATGTTGTGTCTTTGAGGATGTGCCTTTAGAAAGTTGTAAGTCGTTTTTTAGGTAAAGTTGTTTAAAAGAATGATGGTATTAAACGTCTTTGGTATTCTTATTATCAGGTTACCACTGTGGGGGAAATTTTAACTTGCTCCTTTTGTTGTTGTCTGTGTACTTCACGAATGTGCTGCGACCTATACTGTTATCTTCCTCTACCTCCTTTCGTTACGTGTCAGCCGGATATGTGTTGTTTTTGTTAATTATTCCCCGTTTGTCTTTTTGTTTTTATCTTTTAGTCTTATTAGTATGATATTTTAAGGGACCTTACTTCAGACACCACTCCTCCTCACATAACCTGTTCCATAATTTTCCGTTTTGACGCTGAACAGCCCTTTTGTCCCGAAGTGCCAAGGCTTTGCCTTTTAATAATGTACATCCACCCATATATCCATCCCGTATCGTATGTGCCATGTATAATAATAAAATCCGAGTGGATTTTTCTTGTTTGTCCGGCCCGGGTGGCGGCCGGGTAGGTATGGGAATGGGAGGGTAGGGGAGACATGACACATCCACCCTCCTCCTGCAGACCCATTTGTCTGCCCCGGGTGGGGGCGGGGTAGGCAGGGGATCGGGAGGGTAGGGGAGACATGACACATCCACCCTCCTCCTGCAAACCTGTTTGTCCACCCCGGGTGGGGGCGGGGTAGGTAGGGGATCAGGAGGGTAGGGGAGACATAACGAGCAGCACCGGGTTCCAGCACAGCATAACTGGCGCCATTAAGCTCTTATTAATAATAAAAGTTATAATAGCGATTTGTGTCATGAATACGGCGCGATTTGCTCATAATCGTCCATGACCAGTGTCCTCACCGTTTAGATCAAATGACTGTTCCTTCCCTCACGGGAGTGGCATTTTCTGTTTGGACGCCCCAGGATTTATTTGTTATTTCGTCTCGAGAACGATGACTTGTGCAACGCTTTTGACAGAACCTCCAACAGCGAATTTTTTTTCCTTCAAGCGTGAGAACTCCGAGGAGTGACTTGCTGAAAGAATAAAATAAAAAAAAGTGTCCAGCGAAAAGGATCTGTCGGGTTATTGTTTTTGCTACGGAATAAGAACGAAAATAAAAATTCTCTCCTCTGGAAAATTTTCGAAAAAACGAAATATAGGTAGGATTGCATATGCCTTAGGTGTCTATATAGGAATAGAAAAAGACTCCTTGAAATAAAAGTTTGTCTCTGGTAGAAAGTTTTGCACTTTTTTTAGTGGGAGTGGCGGGCAGAGGTTATTCTGCAACCTGGTTTTTTTTTCATTGTAAAGTATTACTTGAAAAGTTGAGTTTGAAGAGGTTTTATGAGCCCAGTCATTCTCATTCACTTGATACTTTATTACTTCGGGTATGGATTAGGCAAGAACGTAGGGCTGCCCACCCCATTGATCTCTGCAAGAAAAAGATATGATAGATTAGTTTTGCCGTATGGAAATCTTCGCATTCTCTCCATAAGTAATATTAAAGTAGAGTCTCGTATGGAGGGTATATATATCCAGGTATAACAGGACACATTCGATTACAGCTGCCCTGTAATTGGCATCTTTGGTATTTGAATAATATAAATTAGGGAACTTGTGCTTTTCTTGCGACCTCTGAATCGGCCCTATTTTGGTAGCCTCCAGTATGACTTCATGAACGTTTATCTCAAAGTAACTGTTCCCGTAGGGGGGCTAGTGCCGTCAGTGCACCTCATGCGGTACACTGTAGGCATTGCTTAAGGTTCTTTGCAGCGTGCCTTCGGCACCTAGCTGCAACCCCTTTCGTTCCTTTTATTGTACCTCCTTTCATATTCTCTTTCTTCCATCTTACTTTCACCCTCTCCTAACAGTTGATTCATAGAGCAACTGCGAGGTTCTCCTCCATTTCCTTTCAAACCTTTTACTGTCAATTTCCGTCTCAGCACTGAATGACCACTTAGGTCCCAGTGCTTGGCCTTTGGCCTAAATTCTACGTTCCATTCTATTCCAAAGTCAAGTCTTTCATGGCGTTTTCCAAGGTTTCCGCTTTAGGTTTTTGAAATTGCCGAATTTGGAATTGTTGAGAATTCATAACTGCAATTTACCTTAAAATGTGAAAGTTTGATAATAAAACGTTGCTGAGACTCTTGAAGCCGAATTTCTTAGTGGCTGTTATTGCTCCCTTGAGTATTTACTGGTCCGCTGGTGTAGTGGTTAGTGTCGTGGCATGCCACTCAGATGTCGCGGGTTCGCGTCTTCCCCAGGGCGATGAAAAATCACTGACTCTGTATCATGATCAGTTACCGCTGTAATGTGGGGCCTGCGGTGCGTGGTTGAAACCAACATTCTTTGGAAGCTTGAATTTTGAGTCAATAGCCCCTGTGTGTTTGTTCCATGTGAATAGGTTTCATCTTCTATTGAAATAATAATAAGAATATTTTTTATTTTTAAGAATACAAGACAACCAAAGCTTGTCGAAACACAGGCTGTATTCAGTGGAATTTAAAGTCACTTTCTCGATTACTTACGTCTGAGAACGAAAAGTAGGCGCAAAAATTGAGCTTTCACAGTACGACCTATTCCATTAATTTTCTTCATAGGAGACGAAAGTGATTCGTCAGTGAGGATCCTTGACAAAGCTCTCTTTGTTAAGATATGACATTATGATTCAGTATCATCCTCACTAAACAAAGTTGTTTTTCTTTCCTGTTTTTTTTCATAATTGATTTCATTTATGTATATTTTTTCCGATTTCGTCAGACTAAAAATTCATGTTAAATGTAATGGAGCTCCAATATATATGCTGGAAAGTATTGAGCATTAGAATATTGTATCCCAGTTCACCAATAATTAATAATAATAGAATTTATTATCATATTGAAAGAATCTCTCTCTCTCTCTCTCTCTCTCTCTCAAGCGACTTTTATGACGGTGCCGACAGGTGCTTTGCTTGCTAGAATGCTAGAACGAATGGCTTGGTACGAGTAGCCTCTTCATTGTCACCGTGAAAATCTGTATTATGTTTTTCCTATTATTTCAGAATGACTTTTCTCTGCAGCAGTTGCGGCTTTGATATCACAGAATGTTCATTTTTCGTAATGTATGACAAATATGTCACTAATAATTGTTTATATAACTCTTGTACCAGAAGAGCGGTGATTTCGGCTGGAAAGACAGTGGTGTTTAGGTCCAGTTCGGTCACTGCAAGAGTAATGTGTGTGCTGATGAACTTTCCTTCTCATGAGAATGGTTTGGAGGTCTCATCAAACCGGTTGGTTCACCGTCGATTTCGAGGATCTCTTTTGTGATGGATGGTCTTATTTATTCGGTAGAAACAGTCTTGTAGGCTAATAGAGCTTTGGTTGTGGAGGAAAGATTACTTTCGCATTGTTTTGGAATTGCATTGACGCGGATGGTACATGCTCTCGGGCTGAATCCAGGCCACATATTTACATTGTTTTCAGCTCAGACAGACTACTAATTCAGGCCTCCGGTTACAGGTGGTCGGAACGAGATACTGATCTTAGTTCATGTGTAGGAAATTCATCCCGTCAAGTGCTCTTCGTTTTACTACCGACTCGTGAAACATGTTTGAAATTTTGATTCTTTCTGGTCTTATACCTCAGCGCTGAAAAGTACTTTCTTGTCTGCATGCCGTTCTGAAAGTTATCACCCAATAGTTAAATTGAAGTAAGTTGTTTTTTTTTCCTCAAACGAAATATTCTTTACTTGAAGGTGAAAAGCTGGAAGATCATGTCTTGACATTTCATAAGTAATGATGTACAAGGTTTTTTTTTTCATCTCTTAGACTTGAATGTTATTTTGTTATGTCATTAATGACGACTTCAAACAAGTAAAATAATGCGTCGAAGTTTCTGCACAGCGTATAATGCTGTATGAGCCGCGGCCCGTGAAACTTTCAGCAGCGGCCCGGTGGTGGCCTGTCCTATAGCGTTGCCAGACGCACGATCATGACTAACTTTAACCTTAAATAAAATAAAAACTACTGAGGCTAGAGGGCTGCGATTTGGTATGTTTGGTGATTGGGGGGTGGATGATCAACATCCCAATTTGCAGCCCTCTAGTCTCTGTAGTTTTTAAGATCTGAGGGCGGACAGAAAAAGTGCGTACGTACAGACAAAGCCATCTTACTTTTACAGAAAACTAAAATGTGTTGGATATCACAGGAAAATACGGGAGTAAGATGTTCTTTGATAATACATTGAAGAGGTTTGGTGAAATTCCTCTTTATATAAAGTCACTTATTCTGGTGTTTGCAGAATTTTGTATTTGTAGGCTATGATCAGTATTTACTGGAAGAGTAAGTTAACTGCAGAGTAGCATCTTTTGTGAATATGTCATTATTCAGTACTGAAAAAGTACGTCATATCGAAGTAACCTCTTTGCAAGTTTTTGTAGATTTTCTGCCTGAATTTTGCATGGCAAATGGCTTGCTTCCTTTGATGTCCATTCAAAACACGAATTGTTCGCGATGAAAGTTTGAATTGGAAGTGCTCAAATTGCCTCCAGATATCACTGCCATTAGGAAAGGCTTCAGAAGCGATATGTTAAGCAACATTTCTCTAGAAATAATTTGCAGTTAGTAACCGGGAAAAGATGGTCATTATTAGGTTGATTCATTTTATGGGACACTGGATGCTTTAGAGTTACTTTTATTTAGTTACTACTTTTTAGATGAATTAATTGCTACTGACAAGGAAAGTGGACGGCTGGGAAAGAAGAAATTTCATTTCCTGTATTCAGCGGTCTTTCCACTGTGCAAAAATTAACATACAATATTTGTGCTTTGAAAATCATTTTCGACAATACATTCTAAAGGAACAGTTCATTATTCTTCTCAAATTGTAGAAGGCTTGACAGTATGTCGCCATTTCCGCTGGAAGAATCGCACTCGTAAAAAAAAAAATTCTTTTTTTCGTAGAAGAAAACGTTTGCAGTGAAGCACATCGTATAAATATGTTAGTAGTTAAATTGTCAACCAGCGCCGGCGCAGTCACGAAGTCGTTCATAGTGTAACGACCAAGCAGCAAAACATTTAATCTTCCAAAAAAAAGAAGTAAAACGTCCGTGTATTACTTAGATTTTCTCTCTTCAAATGCAATCCCCGTGAAACTTAAAAGTAATGCAAATTTCTTTCCACAAAAAAAATTTTGTAGGGGAACCTTTAACAACACATGTTTCCCGCTAAAACACTTGCTGTGATGCATTCACTGTCCCCATAAACGTTTGGAAAGAAACTTACAAATGTCGGCAACTTTTTTTTTTATCTGCACAGAAACATTTGCAGTGCGACGTCCAAGCAACATCGATTATATTGTCTTCTAAAACATTTCCAGTGGAACGTTCAAAGAACAGGCAAAGAAGACTGCCCACGTAAAACGTTTGCAACGAAACGTGGAAGCAACACAATTTTTCCTCTCCACGAAAACATTGGCAGTGAAACGTGCAAGCCACACAGCGTGCCAACGGGGAGCTTTGGACCTGGATCCGTAACCAAATAGTTTCTCAATGGCTAATCCGCGGGCCACCCTTCCTTCCTTCCCCTCGCCCGTTCCCCCACAACCTGTTAACTCGCAGCAGTAAAGTGGACATTATCGGCTCACTTTTCTTTTCGGTTTTATTGGTGTTTAAGTGGCCTTTAGACCTTTCGTTGTTTATGCGTTAGAGCATCTTTAACGATTAAGGTTTTTTTTTTTCACATAAAAAAAAAGAAAGCTTGGCGTGGAAATAAGTAATGCCCGTTGGAAGAGGTATTTAATTTAGTGTTTTTTTATTGCTAATGAGAAAGCAAATTCTGTTTCTGACCGTTGGAATAAAAAAGAAACTTTTGGTTAGCAACGAAAAAAAGAATCTTCCTAAAAGAGAAAAATGTCCCACATGTGATTTGAGTCGGATGACGCTGCACTAAAAGCGCAATGTTTTCCCACATTTGTTTATGCATATTTGTTCATTTACATTTGTGGACAAAAGATGAGTGTTTCTTTCAAGCTTTTATATCCCATGAATTTTACTGTATTAATGGTAATACTGTATTTGTGGTTGTATCTGGAATTGGGGAATTAATGAACGAATTGCGTTTGTATTCTTTTGTTAAAGAAAGCTCGTAGCTGTGTTGTGTGATGTTAAAGTAACAATTTCAGCGGCATGAACTCTGTTGCTGTGAAACCAGCCAGTCATGAGAGAAGGTTGTAGCAAGGTAAGTTGGTCGTTCATTCATAACCTTAGACTTAGACGTCATATATTTGGGGCGATTATTTTTAATAAGTATTGGTTTAAGGAGGGGCTGTGCTCAGGAATTGGAACGACTTCGACTGACTGATCTCAAAAGATCAATTGGTATTACAACAACTCTGGTCATCAACGACGATGGGAGTAGGTGTTGGAGGGAACAGTATGATAATGTGAGTGCGCGACTCTGACCTTTCCAAGAGAGAGAGAGAGAGAGAGAGAGAGAGAGAGATTGGAAGGGGTGGGGTAGGAACCGTGACCGGGTAGGGGATGCTGGTAAGTGGTGGGTCAGGGTTGTAGGGATGGCGACGAGCGTCAGTGCATTCTCGATATAGGGAAAGAATATGCTGTCTAGGCTCCAGTCGTTGTGTTTTCGCATATCTCGAGTGATAATTTTTTATTTTATTTCGGTCATGCTCTCGAAACACACATCATAAATTATTGTCCGTATTTTAAACTGTTTTACCTTTATTTTACTTCGCGTCGTTTTCCTCTCCACGTTACCAAGATTGCCAAAATATAAAAAAAGTTTAAATTTTGTCCTCGTCTGATCAAGAATTAAAGTTGGATTTGGTGCGGTATTGTTGTTGTTAGACCTAAGCTGGCACTGTCGCAGCACGGGCTCTTGCTCGTACGAGCAATCCATAAGGCCTATATCTTTACTGTGGTGGTATGTTTACCTATGACATTGAACGAATAGCAAAACAGGGCATGTAATGCCAAGCTGTGTTTCAATATTCTTTAATTTTCATTAAAGATGATCGTCTCCATTTTTCAAAAATGCAAGTTATCAGATTCCTTGCCGTTAATTAAGCGATGTGGGCGGGGCGAACTTTGTCTCACATCGCTAGACAGTTAAATAGGTTATTCATGACGCTGACGCTGTCACTCATTAAGCGTGTATGATTAAATTAATTCTTTTTTCGCTGTTATTTCATTGATACCCTGAAACGTGCCTTGACGTACCCTGTCACCCTTGCAGCTTGCATATAGCTTCCTGAGGCAGACCGATTTTCAGCAGGTCGCTGTGGTTAAATAGTCGAGCCAACATCAGAATACTGTTGTTTCGTAAACTGTTGTTTAACTTGTCTTCACATGGTAACCCAGAGAGAGAGAGAGAGAGAGAGAGAGAGAGAGAGAGAGAGAGAGAGAGAGAGCGCTGTACTGATGACAATCACTGGTAACGTTACTAACTCTTTATCCAGGTGTCTTCTCATTTAATGATAAATTATTTGGATTATTTTTGGAATTTAAAGGAAGTTCTTATTGTGGATGAGTATGGAACTCCAACTAATCTAGTCAACATCAATGATAGATTCTTCTCTAAAGATTTCGCATTGATTCTTATATGAAAGTCGTAAGCAAATACTAAGTAGAACATGTATTTTAATAGAAATTTTTGAGACCCCTTAGCGAATGAACTTCGGCGCCAGCACGGACAGCTAAATTTAGTCCCACACACACACACACACACACACACACACACACACACACACAAAATACATCCTGGCCAAGGAAGAACTTAACAGAGAATGAAGTGTTGTTTTCGTTCTTTCGTAATCATGTTACGGTAAGAATGAATGTACCGACAGCTTACTTTGTAATGAAGTTCCTTTACATAGTTTAACGGTGTTTACACACACACACACATCGCGGGAGAATGCTTGGAATTGTTTGGGTTCGCCGAGGACACCTTCTTTGTTGTTAGGCAAAGCTGCAGCTTTCCGATCGGTTTTGGCCAAGTTGTGTGTGTATGTGTGTGTGTGTGTGTATGTGTGTGCGCGCTCGCGTTAAAAAGGATTATAAGGTCTAAATTGCTTAAGATGCTAGGAATAGTTTCCCATTTCAGTGTCATTCAAACGTTACCGACATGCTAGAGTGATTTTCATCATTTTCTCTCCTTTAAGTTTATGGTTTAGTTTTAGGTAAATTTAGGGGCATTCAATGGCGTTTCAGCAGTGGAACGACTCGAGACGCACGAGAATTCCCATTGCGCACGTTATAGGACTAAAGTCCATAGAGGTAATTAACGATACTTTGATTTCGTATTATCCTGTAAGTAATGAAGGGAATTGTGGACTACGAAAATTATGAAAGGCCAAAAGATCTGAGGTTAGCAAATGTACAACAAAATATCTTAAAAATTCTCATTGGAATTCCCGGCAGTGGAGTAGTAGTGAAGTTATCGAGTGAAATGCAAGTGATACAAAGGAACTTGCATCATCTGAGAATGTATTACTCATGTCTACGTCATTGTTACGTCACTTGGATATACCTAGCCAAAATTCCATTTTTGTGTGTGTGTGTGTGTGTGTGTGTGTTTGTGACTAGTAGACTCCAACAAAATGGAGTTGTTCGGGAAATGGGGAAAAAAGCTACTGTTGGAATAAAATGTAGAAAGAAGTTAAAAACAAAATTAAAAGATAAATAAGAGCTAAAAGAATGACTTAAATAGACATTAGCTTAAAGGTAATGAACTTAATCAGGCAGGGCATATCTTACTGCACCATCCACCGAAGGGTGTTGAAACCATTTAATGCCACCTGTGATGAAGGGGCTCTGATATAGCTGTGGGTTGGAGACCAAGAATTATATGGTAGAAAAGGTAAGTATACCTTAGTTTTACTAGACTACTGAGCTGATTAACAGCTCTCCTAGGGCTGGTCCGAAGGATTAGACTTATTTTTACGTGACTAAGAACCAACTAGTTACTTAGCAACGGGACGTACAACTTATTGTGGAATCCGAATCATATTATAGCGAGAAATGAATTTCTATCACCAGAAATAAATTCCTCTAACTCTTCATCAGCCGGCCGGAGACTCGAACTCGGGCCTACCGAGTGATAGGCCACAGCTCTACCGACTCAACGAAGAGGAAAGCGCCAGCAGCCATCCAGCAAAGTATGAGACCACATGCTGATGGTTTAACAAATGCCATTTTACAGGCCACATCGAACTTGCAGTAGACAAGATGTGTGTTCTGCGATCAGAAATGAGGTACGAGAGCCGCCAGGCTTAGAGAGCGCCCTGGGGGTTTCCTAGCTGTAGAAACACAAGCATCATCTCGTTCTCTCTAAAGCAATCCGTTCCGCCAACCAATCCCAGGTGTTAAGTCTGTCTAGACTAATGCCGCCAAAGTAATAAATGCCTGCAACAACGGCAGTAACATGTTCGCTACATGCTGGTCTTCCGATTGGCTAATTTAAACGGTTGTTCCTGGTCTCTTCTGGGATGTTTGACAGACGAAAAAAGCTGGGCCCACATTTAGGTATCAAGGTCACAGTTGGGGTAGGGCATGGGCTAGCATCCTCAGTCCGAAAATCTGTAACTATGAAGCCAAAGGATGATACTGCAGCTTCTTGAGCTGAGATGTAGGGAAAAGGCTATGGAAAAAGTAAGCCACACATATACACACACACATACACACACACACATATATATATATATATATATATATATATATATATATATATATATATATAAATATATATATATATATATATATATATATATATATATATATATATATATATATATATATATATATATATATATATATATATATATAGAGAGAGAGAGAGAGAGAGAGAGAGAGAGAGAGGGGGTGATGGAAGATTAGCGGCAGAGCCAAAGATACTGGTTGCTGACGAACTGGAGGGACTGTTTACTATCGAGAAACATGTTATTGCGGTGCTGAAATATCGTTCGTTAATTCAATTTGATATTATCGGATATATAAGACATAGCAGTTTTTATATTTTTGAATTTTGATCGATATAGATAGATTCTTATGAAGAGAGCCATTGCGAAAAGGAAATGGAATTTCAGTGTACTGAAAGTACTTTCAACTCAATGGAGTTAGACAGAGGAACCATTTCTTAATTTATAGTACTGTACAATGAAATACCTCTTTCAGTAAAGAGGTACTTATAATCCGAAATGCATCCCGAGGAGTAGCTGGTATGCAAACTGAAAAGTACTTACAAAGCTCAGTGAATTTATGTGCTTTTCTTTTCAGAACAAAAGAGCGGCAATGAGTCTTGCTGCTTATGGAGCTATCACAGATTTTAAACAGATTTTACGCTTGACTTTAATGACTAGTTAGTATTTATGACCGAACCTGCCTCAGGTTCAGGTGCACCAGGCGAATGAATGAAACACCGCCGCAGAGAGCAGTGTAAAATCGATCGCATTTTACGGATACTTTCGGAGTGGCGTGTGACGATGCCTCTCAGCTGATCCCGTTTCAGAAGGCTGTCCGTGTTTTGTACAGTTTATTTTTGGTTTACTCTGCTTTTTCTCTATGTTGTATATCTCTCGTGGAAGTATGTCAAGGTCTTTTTCATGATTGTTTTCTCATTTTGAATAATAATAATAATAATAATAATAATAATAATAATAATAATAATAATAATAATAATAATAATAATAAAGTTTTAACAGCGAAGGATTTTGTTTATAGATGGAAATTAACCCAATTGCTTGGTACATGTATTATGGGCAGTTGACAAGGTTCCTGATTAATGGTCGGTTTGGTCATTTTGAACCCTTGAAATAAATTTTTCGTCTCTATTTTTCATGTATTGGTATTATATTCTGTTGGCGTTTGCCTAGCAAGTCAGTGGCCTTTTTAGTATAATAATAATAATAATAATAATAATAATAATAATAATAATAATAATAATAATAATAATAATAATAGGAAAAAGTAGTGATTATGTACAAACAGTAGCAAGTTCAAAATCAAATGATTAACTCATGGGTTCGACGGAGGACTTGAAAGATAACGAATTTTTGCATATAGAAAGTTTTACGATTTGTGGCGTGAATGCAACAGGTACCAGCCCTCTTTTTTTTTATGGAAATTGTCTTATGGATTGTTTATGTGACGCTGGGTGACTACTAGATCGGGCTGGTGAAGAGCCTGAATCGAAGAGGGTAGAGGTGGCTTTTTACCTTCATGCATATGGAACTCTCTGCCTTCTTTAGTATTTCCTGAATCACTGAATCATCCTCTTTCCTAGAGCTGGGACTGTCATCACTTACGGTTGGAATGCATTAACTTACTATTACTCTGAAGCTTTATTTATTTTGGCATCTTCTCCGACTCTCTCTCTCTATTCATGTTTATGGGCTTGCATTTGTTGAGCACATATTATAAACTTCGCAGTTAGCATTTTTCTTATTCTTTTCCAGAATTTGACCCTTTAGAACTATAGCCAATATTGTATGAGGACATCAAAATTTGAAGAGGAGTGGAATGATAATTAGAGATCGAAAATTCTAAATGCTATCTGAATAATTTGAATCTGAAACCAGTGTTATTTTATTGCGTTGTGTATCGTTATTGCCAATGATATACGGTAACTTACAGAAAATGTCAACTTCTTGATGTTTCCGAAAAAACCTTGGTAATTGGTGGACAGTTCTAATGACATCCTAATATTCGGGAAAGAAAATGTAATTCAGTATTTTGATAACTATGATCGCTCAGAGGAAGTTAACCTCTGATAGTCTCATCTCGTTGAAGAATGAGCTGCATCAAACTTGCCTGAGGAAACATGAGCTTTGGGAAGAGAGAGCGATTATTTCTTATTTGTTTACTGCATAAATTCATTCACATGTTTGGTCATTACTATCTTGACTTTAAATTTCACCTCTTGAATTCCAAGATTATTGGATATTCTGATGAAAGGGCCACCTCTTCTTGCACACCTACTTGAAGGAAATTCTAAGAGACCGCTTGGAGGAACCCTTGAATATGCAGTAGGTAATTTTATTATCATCTGGTCATTTCATATTTCACATTAATCGTTAGGTTTAATCGGGCATATATAAAATGCTTATTGCGGCCAAGAGGAAATGTGAATGTTTATAAATTAACATCTCTTGTTTTATCTTTATCATACTTCTTATTCTCTTGAGCTTTTTTTTTCCACTTGTAGGTGTTATATTCCGTGGAGGCTATAAACTGAATATCTTTTAGGCTTGTTTTATACAACTATATGAACTTGTAGACTAAGGGAAGCTATATAGAGATTCTAATTTTTAGTTGATACTACTACCCACAACGTGGCAGACTGTGTCATCAGTTCCTAATAAACAGTCCGAATAATGACACGTGTATGCATACGCCAGGGCTGGCATCCTCGATTTCTCCGAGACGGGGTTGCAGGATGTTGACAGCTCCTGTTTGACTGTAAATCGTGTTTACTCATTCATTAGGATGGAGTGAGGTTCAGGACCTCCCCAGTCCAGTTCGGTCTGGTTTTTATGTGGTCCGAGTGGCTGAAATATAAGTTAGCTTGTTGTGTGCGGGTGCATATCTGAGAAAATATTAAGGCTTTGTTAGCCTGGCCAGAAATTGGCAATGCACTATTATTGATTTCCTTAAGGTAAATTTCGACGATGTTATTGAAAGCCTGTCTTGGTTTTGTGTATTTCTTGGCAGTGTGGAAATTTTGATTTGGGTTAGACTTCATGTAGACAGACTTATAAAATGAGGTGACAGACTTATAATACTAATTTGGTATATAAATGAAGATGAGAGGGGATTGTATATTGGACTTAGGATAATGTGAGAGAAGTCTGTGTTGCGCGTTACAGAACTACAAGAATATTTTCTGCTCATTTCGTGAATAAAAGCTACTAACTCCCGCCATGTTCCTTGTTTTACGTTTGTTTATTATTCCTTTGTTAACCCGGTTCTTTGAATTAGTTTCTTAAATTCCAACTTTACTAGTGGAAGCTAACTATTTCGATTTTAGTTGATGTGGAAAAGTTATAATATATATATATATATATATATATATATATATATATATATATATATATATATATATATTTATGACAATTCATTTTATTGTAATTTTATTGATTCTCATCCTTGTCAGTTTTTTAGCCTGATGATGAGGTTTTATACCTCAAAGCTTGTACAATAAAGAATGTTCTTCCTGGTCTTGGCAATATTATTTATCATTAAGCTAAGATTTCCAAGTAGCCGCCCAATTACCGAGACTATATATATATATATATATATATATATATATAATATATATATATATATATATATATATATATATATATATATATATATATAATATCATTCTGAAAAGTGGTTAGAAGGGCCCCTACATTCCTTAGATCACATGATCAGGTTTATAGATGGGAACAAAGAGGCATGTGCCATATAAACTCTTATGTATGGTTCCTAAGGAGAGCCTCGATGACTCGGTTGATAGAGCAGCAGCCTAGGACTTCATAGAGGTCTGTGGCGCGGGTTCAAATCCACAGCCGACCTGTCAGAGAGGCTGACACTTTGCTATCCGTGTAGACACCCCGGGATTATGTATGTAATCAACGGATAGGTTTACTGAAAGCAAATGGGTGTTACAGACTAGTACACACATAAACAAAGCCACTCCAACATCTTCTAAAAACATAACAGACACCTCACACGTCTTGAACTGTCGACCTAACTGCTCAGTTCTTCTCGCTGCTGGGAGAAAGGGAGCTGGGGATTTGGTACAATACATGTACACATTCGCTACTGGGGTCAAAGCGATGTCAGGCAGGGCAGCCAATCGAGGTTACTGCCTACCCCAATGCCAAATCAAAGTCCTTCAAAAGAAGGCACCGTGCTTACCGCATATAAAAATGGGAAAAAGCACTTTAAAACAAAGAAGTATGGTTCCTAAGGAAATAAGCCCCCCACACACCCCCCAAGGGCGTCGGACGCTTGGCGTGGGTGTTCCAGTGCCCTGATTGGTTTTTGTAGGCCTGGTAGAAGCGATCTGCCAGTGACCTCAAACTGTGGGGCTAAGGTGGGAGGTGAGGCAAGGAGAGAATGCCCCAAAGTGTTGCGCGGAATTGCGGGGAGTCTGCCCAACCGCTGGAAGGGAGAAAGACATCCTGTGAGCTGAGGCCTCGCCCCTCCCTCCACTAGTAGCCTTTACTTCACGTTGCTCTTATTTATTAATACCTCAAAAGAAATGGTCCCATAGTAAGTTTCTCTAGATTATAGCTACCGTGTTAATTTAGACCAAAGTGTTTGATTTCTGCATGTCTAACAGTAAAATTAGAATCCCACGTGGCTCCGGGAAGGGGTCGTAATTTTGGTGTCAGGTGTGTGGCGTAGTCTTTTCTACAATGCGTTGAGTTATCAGTTATTAGCCAACTGTGGTTATTGCATTTTTGCCAACCTGATAATTAACCGTGGAGTGCTATTAATCTGAGACAATGGCATATATGAAGAGCAAGAGTGCATACACGCATGAGAGCGTCGAAGAAGACGAGAGAAACACTAGGGTTGGAGAAATTAGGCCAATGGAAATTGGGGAAGATAATGAAGTAGACAAACAATATGAAAAAGAGGTACGGAATGAATTCATGGAGTGGAAATGTCGATGCCAGTGGGAACTGGGCAGTACCAACAGCTTTCCGTCTTGGGAGAGGAGGGACGGTGTGTCAAGGTGGCCCCAGGCACCAAAGGGGGATACGGGAGTGGTGCCTGCTAACCCTGTGGTAGGGGAGGTAATCCCTCCCTTACATCTTTATTCTCTTTTTGTCGTTCCAGTACGAAAATTAGAAGAAGGTACACTCGTATATATTAATACCCTTAATAAGTGGGCAGACTTAATTGCCAGAGGTTGCTACCATTGTCGATGGGATGGCGAACGTACCTTTTATTACTGTAAGTAGTAGTAGGTTAAAATTAAAGAATGAGTCTCTTTGTGATTTAGAAGTGTGCACCCTTGTAGCAGCCGATAACGCAGTGTTGTCCTTGACCACACAGAGTCAAGGGTGCGGCAAACCACAACTTAGAAGGTTATTGCAAACAGCTGTCAAAGCAATGCCTTTGAATTACCGGAATTATATAAGAGACATATTAAGGTGATATCAAGATGTGATAGCGATAGAGGAAGAGCTCCCAAGGAGAATTAATAAGTTATCTTTTAGAGTAGAGACGTGAGATCATCCCCCTATTCGAACTAAGCCTTATAGAACTCCTGCATGTCACGAACAGGTAATCGGGGAAACAATAAATCAATTGCAAGATCAGGGTATTATTAAAGAAAATGAGTCTCCCTGGGCTTCTCCAATCGTTTTAGTTAAGAAAGATGGCTCTCTCAGGTTCTGCATTGATTATAGGCAATTGAAAGATAATGCTCACCCAGTGCCCTCGACCGTAGAACTTTTACTTAAAGTAAGGGAGAGTAAATTTTTCACCATGCTGGATCTCAAGTTGGGCTATCTTCAAATTCCCTTAGATGACGAGAGTAAAGAGAAAATGGCCTTTATATCAAATAATCAGCTATTTGATTATAATTTCCTCCCCTTTGGATTAAAGAATGCTCCGTCTCATTTTTCACAAGTAATGAGTTTTTGTATACTTGGACGACATCATTGTAATTGATGCCACCAGAGAGGAACATATGGCTAACTTGTTAGAGGTTTTAGAAGCACATTAAGACACCATGGCATGAAAATTAATTTGGACAGGCCGAAGTAGAATTTTTGGGACACACAGTAACTTCTGAAGGCCTTAAGCTTTCTGACAATAAAGTCAAACAGTTTAAGAATTTCCACAGCCTAAACATGCAAAGGGTGTAGCCAGCTTTTATCAGAAATTTTTGAAGATAGCATGACGGTTAGATGCATTAAGGAAGCGACCTGATTTCCAGTGGGGTGGAAAAGAGGAAGATGCTTTTCAAAAATTAAAAGATGCCCTGGTGAGCGACAAACTCTTGGCTTACCCAAGGTTTGATCAGCCATTTATAGTGACCACAGATGTGACTGATATCGTGATTGGAGGGGTAATCTCTCAGATTGACGATGAAGGTAATGAGAGACCAGTATTTTTTTCATCAAGAGCGTTAAAAGGGGCAGAGAGAAATTATAGTACCTTCGATTGAGAGGTTTTGGGAGTCATATGGTTACTGGAGAGACACCGCTATTTTTTATTGGGACAGAAAGTAAAGATTTTCACAGATCACCAACCTTTAACGTACCTGTTTAAGAAGAGTGGGATTACCAATCACCAAGCTCGTTGGATTGAGCAAATTCTAGAGTTTGATATTAGAAAGATCAAGCATATTCCAGGAAAAAGTAATAGGGTGGCAGATGCTGTCTTCAGGAGCATCATGGGAGTAACAACACGTGCTGCAAAGGGCAAGGAAGGACAAAAGAAATCTGTAACATTAATGACACAGGTGATGCCGGCACTAGTGCCAGCACATTATGACATATCCTAATAGTGACAGTCAATCAGATGTGAACACAACATTTAGAAAACGGGAATCTAATGGACACTCACAGGTGAGTGGGAGCAGCCGAGACGATGGCTGATTAAATGCAGGTGGAACTCCACCCAGGGGATTCCAGAATAAATGCCTGGAGAATGGAAGTGTGATTGAATTTTGTGGTTGGAGCATGTGAGAGTTGGTTAAGAGTCAGAGTTCTGAACCCTAGATTAACAGAATTAAGACCTGTTTGACAGGTGAGAGCAGCGAGTTCCTGAGTTTTGTGCATTTGCGAAAGGATGTGTTCATCATCCTTATTGTGTACATATGAGAAAATGCCTGGTGGTATCCGAGCCCGCGTCATCCCTCCTCGAGCTTTGATAGAGAGAGCCATGCACATGATCCATGTCAGCCCTTATGCTGGGCATGTAAATATAGAGAGATCCCTTAGAAGAGCCCTTCATCACTTCTTTTAGGTTAGCATGTGTAAGAACATAACTAGATTTGTAAGAAATTCTCATGTGTGTAATACGATGAAAAGTCACAGACGTGATGCCAAAGGTCCGATTGTGGCCTGTGATGCCTGTTAAATGGGATAGAGTACACATGGATATAGTGGGACCACTGCCTTCTGTGCAAAGACAGCCAAAATATATTTGAGTGTTTGTAGATGCACTCACACGCTTCACATGTGTGCGATGGGGAATAAGACGGCAGGTGAAGTGGCTAAGGCATTAGGTTCCCTCGTGTGTTGGTTCAGGTGTCCTAGGATGTTGGTCAGTGGTAATGGACGTGAATTCGTCAATGAGATGATCTGTGAGTTTACGGCTCTCATGCAAATAAGGCATGTCACCACCACGGCTTATCGGCCGTCAGCCAATGGAGTAGTTGAGTCCCATAATCATGAAGTGATAAATCTCTTAAGATACCTAGTTAAGGATCACCCGACATCATGGCCGTCTCTGCTGCAGATGGCTGAGCTGGCTATTAACACCGATTATAATAGCTCGATTAGGGACACCCTCTATATCCTGATGTATGGGCAGGATATCAGACTGCGGTTCTTAGTGGTCTTGGGCCCTCAACAGATGCCACTTTACACAGTGGAACAGTAATGGGTTTGGTTTTGTAACATGACCCGACGAGTGTTCCAGATTACACAGAGACTGCTGTTGAGGGCCAATGAAAAGTATCAGGTGCAGTACGATAAACGCTTTCGCACACATGATTCCCCAATCCAGGTAGGGGACAAAATCTGTCTGAGGAGAAAGCAACTGCTGAAACACAAGCTCAAACTGGCCTATACGGGACCGTATCATGTGAAAGTGATCAAACACACAACTGCAGTTACTCAGCATATCTGCACTGGGGCCATAAGCGAGCAACACCCGTCGCACCTGCATGCTGTTCTTCCACAGCAACAAACCAGTGTCCCCGTACCTGGGATTGGCTGGGTATTTGAGAGAAGAGCCAGTGGAACATGTAAGTACACAGATGGGTGTCATGCTGAAAGCACAAGTGTGCTCATGAGCCTATGTTGTAAATGAATACCATTACAAAGTGAATGAAAGGGGGTCAGTGATCAACATCTGTAAATGCCGTTTCACATCCTTGCCTAGAAATCAGTCATACCAAGAGCTTGATGTTTCTGTGTTTCGTGTTTTGTGTTTTTAATTTTTCCAATTATTTTGAGTGTCAGTGTCATTGCCTATGTATCATATTCCTGTGTTTTAATTTTTTGTATTGTGGATATATTGATTTTTTTGGAACATTTATATTATGTTTTATGTTTTTTTTTTTGTTGTCCCTTATTTTGTGTTTAATTAATGCCAACCTGGACACCACATTTTCTGTATGGTTTCTTGTATGTTACATTCACACAGGTGCTGGAATTTTTGTGCATGATGTATGAGTTTTCGTTATTATTATTTTATGTAGTTGTCTTAAAAGTAAATTGATGTTCTGGGAGTATTCTTTTTTATTGAAAAAGCTCCACTGCTTTTATGTTGTCTCAATTCCTAAATTATTGTTTTTTGTTCAAATTGTTTGAGAAAAATTGAGTATATTGTAGGATACAATGTGATTAAAATTTGATGCCATATTGTCATGATTGCCAAGGGCATTTTAAAGTATTGTCTTGTTTTCTTTTTTATGTTAATAAAGATGGGATTTGACCTAAACTCTGTTGTATGGAATATAGTGAGGTGTGAGATTCATTCATTTGCAAGATTTTGGCATGAGTAGTTATATTTACTTAATTTTACTCAGTAACCAGATGGTACGAGGCTCGTGGTGAGATAGTGCAAAGACTTCAGGTTTGCGGGACACAAAGGACTTGGGGAGGGAGTGATAAACCGTTCCGAAAAGTGGTTAGAAGGGCTCCTACATTCCTTAGATCATGTGATCAAGTCATGGATGGGAACAAAGAGGCACTGTGCCATGTAAACTCTTATGTATGATTCCTAAGGAAATAATCCCCCCGCATACACCACCAAGGGCGTTGGACGCTTGGCATGGGTGTTCCAGTGCCCTGATTGGTTTTCGTAGGCCTGGTAGAAGCGATCCGCCAGTGGCCTCAAACTTTGGGGGTAAGGTGGGAGGTGAGACAAGGAGAGAATGCCCCAAAGTGTTCCCCTTGAGGGGAGAAAGACACCCTGCGAGATGAGGCCTCCCCCCCCCTCCACTAGTAGCCTTTACTGTCACGTTGCTCTTATTTATTAATACCTCAATAGAAATGGACCCATAGTAAGTTTCTCTAGATTATAGCTACTGTGTTAATTTAGACCAAAGTGTTTGATATCTGCATGTCCCACGTTAAGATAAGAATCCCACGTGGCTCTGGGAAGGGATCATATATATATATATATATATATAATGCACACACACATACATGTTCTCTTTCAGTTTTTTTTTTCTTGCAAAATCATTCGAGGGGATATGGCTGATATTTGGTGACTTTACACCTCGCAGAACATCAAGAACATTAAACAAGAGTGAATAAAGATGATTACCATTGGCCTCTGAAAACTCCTTAACTAGGTGTTCCTCTGTGTTGAGGTACATTATTTCTGTAATCAAAACCCTTAGCACTTTTTAGTGAGAACTTATTATAGTACTGACAGAAAGGCAAAGTGGTGAGTGTTGAGGATGCATGGTGTGGAAAATAAGAAGTTTATAGTGATTAAAAGTTCCTATAAAGAAAGTTGAGCGTCTATTAGAACCTTGTGAATGTAAAGTGATAGTGAATATAGGTGCAGAGTTGTTTGAAAAGGAAATGAGTGAGAAATGCCATGTAGAATGGTTGGTGTTTGCGAATGGTTCTGTATTCTTTTGGAATGGTCAAGAGAAATTGCAGATTCAAGTGAAAGTTTGTAATAGGAAGAAGTTAAAAATAAAGGTTATGAGGGTAAGTGGGAACTAGGAAAATGGAGACAGAGAATGTCAATGTGGATGGTGTAAGAAAGGGAACGATGGATTTGCAGAGGCTTTCGGGAGTAAATATACCAGGAGATGGTAGGATGAGAGAAGAGGTGAGTCACAGAAGAGATAAAACAAGGAAAATAGGGGTATGTACGCAAAAGATTGGGAAGAGACATGGATTGAATCTATGCCACATTAAAAATGTATGGAGGGATTATTGAGCCAACTTTCCTTTATGGAAGCGAAATGTTCAATTTGAATGTGAATTAAAAAAAGGAATTTTGAAGTTGTTGAGATGAGCTGATTACATGGTATATGTGGTGCCAAAGCCATTGTTTATGTGTTTTATATGGTCGTGATATACTCTGTTGTATGATGATGAGCCACCTTTGTTTGCTTATAAAGTGGCTAATGGTGTTGAAGTTTTCTGCACTGGGGATCATTCCATTATCCAGCAGTGAAAGCATGAATGTGACAGTGACCGCTCTCTTATAGGAAATGCTTTAATGTTGAAATTATCAAGTCTTTTTTAGGTCATCCTCTCCTTAGAATTGAAATGCTTACGATTTAAACACAGTTTTCAGCAACCTATCGTCCTACACTCTTTTCTCATCAACAACCATCTCAGAGCATTTTTATCTGTCCCATCACCTGTGCTAACCTTTTACCAATTCTCGTGCTTAACTCCACATTTATTTTACACCATTTACACAGTCGGCTCAATTCAACATCTTCAGTTTTTAAAAAAAACAATTAGTTTGAGGTAAATAATATAAAACAAGTATTTTTAGTGATTTATTATTTCTTATACAGTATATCCAAACAAGACATTCTGAATACTTTGTAAAACATTTTCGGTAGATTGATTTAATTGTCCTGCAAATATGATAAGCACGGCAAGGTTTTGTTAGCGTTATCTGGAATTGTCCTACAGGGAAATGAGTTCCTCTGTTATCTTCAAATGGCGGATTTAGTTGATGGTAGCAGAGAAGCGGATGATGATGATGATGTTGAATGCTCAGAATTGAAAAGAAGGCTGAAATTGGAAATTCCTTCGTATTAAGTCAACTTCATAAGCATTTATATTTCCTATTTCATATATCTGAACCGTGGAAAATACTATTTGCTAAATTCAAATAATACCGGGTTAAAGTCTTCAGAGTTAGAGCATAAACAGCTAAAAATGTGTCAACGGGAGCAGGGGATTGATGTGGTGGTGGCTGGATTTTCAGTTTTACTTTTCAGGTAATCTCTTCATTTTGCTGACGCTGCTTGTTGGAGTATCAAATTTTTTCGTTGCTGATTTTTGTATCAAAGACTTCTTGGAACATTGCAGGTATGCTTTGGCGAGGGCTTAGACTGTCTGCAAATTCTCATGCGTACCTGATACTGTGGATTCCCTTGATTCATCCTCAGTATTCTTTTTTTTCGTCATTGTTGTGCATCACTGTCTTGGTTATCTTCCTCGTTTTGATAGTCAATTTTCCCTCTGGTTTACCTATCGTCAAAATAGTTCTTTAGCTTTATTGCTCCGAATGCTTAAAAAGTTAATTTCCCCCTACACTTTGCCCAGTCTCAGTTGCAGTCCTTTGAAGAGAATTTCTGTCTCTTATGTTTTCCACCTGGTTGTGCATGATAAGCCTAAAGAAAGAATTGGAAGTTCTAAATGCAATCATATTTCATTCAGGTCCAGAGAAATTCAAAAGCCAGTCAAAATTCACCAAGTGAAGCTAGCTCAAAGAAAGTCATGATCAGTGAGTGTTGGCTGACTCTTGAATCTGACTGTATCGCTATGGAAGGTTACCATAAACAACTTCGTCCAGCTGTTACTTGGGGTCATAGCACGGTGAATAAGGTTGTAATAGATATATGCAAGCTAATAAGGAAAAATGCCGTTAGTGAAATGGCGTCAAATCCTACACGAGAAATGTGGGACTATTGCTTATGGCCATGTAAGAAGACGCTCTTAATTGTCTTGTTAACGCGTGTTTTTGCGCCTTGCAATTATTGATGTTGATGTTGGTGCATACAGCAAGAACAGCGATGGTAGATTTTTTGCAGATTTTATTCTAGGCCACACTCCAGCGACGGCATATTATCTTTACAAGTATGCTGCATTGCTAGGTACACTTAGTGAAGTTCCTTGTGTAATTGTAAGTGACGAAGAATTTCCTCTAGAAGCTTGTTTGACGCGACCCTATAGTCCGGGACGCATATTCCCGAGATGTATACTAGTATTGTACCAGCCCCGGTTAGGTTAAGTTGGGTTAGGTTGATAGTTAGATTTCTCATCATTATTTTGGGTGTGGGAAACTTAGTGAGATTATTTTCAAGAAAATTCTATGACTACTTTTTAAGAAATGGCGTCCCGCAATATTCGGTTACATCTTGGGAAAATGCATCCGGGACAAGATTTTTATAACGTTTAAGCGTACCAAAAATATCCGTGTAAGTTGAATCACAAGGATGATTTAAAACATATTCAGCATTTTGTCGAAAACATTAGTCAGTGCGATAAGTTTTACTAGTAATTGTGTGCATCCAACACGAATCACTATAACAAATACTTACCATCTACTTTAATTTCTTGTTCTGTCTTATTTCAGTTATCGAGACTGAAACTGCTATCCATTTATTTTTGATGTGATAAATAATAAAGAACAGAGTGATTTCGAACCAAAAAATATAGTTGTTTGTCATCCACTCTTGTTCATAAATGCTTACAATCTATAGTTAACCCGCGCTAACAACTTCGTCCGCCTCCCTTGAAATACCAAAAATGCTGTCGGCGAGGTTCTGCCACTTCCGGTGTGGATACGCAACTGACATCAACGGTAGAAATGCGGTATTGTGCCAGTCAGCCAAATCTGAAGGACTGGTGTTCTTCAATCACTGTCACCGTCATATGAGGTGATCGGAGGCGGCACTGACACATCACTGATTTGTGAATCGGCCTTGAACAACATGCAACATAATCGATCTATAAAATAGCCGATGGAAATTTGTAATTCAGATAAAGGAAATGAGAAAGAGAGAGAAAGAGACTGCTGTGCTAGCCCTGAAGGAAATGACTGGTCCTCCTCTTAACAGACACAATATAGATTTCGTGGAAATGGAAGCATTAGGAAAATTCCAAAGCTGGGCAGCCAATGGAAAGAAGTTGCAAGAGTTGCCGGTCACTGGGGAATGACGACCTCGCAGGTGCTAAGAGGTCGCGTATTATGTAACTTCATGTCCTTTTCTCTCTTGAGAAGTACTGATTTCAACCTATTAGATATTGTTATATATTTAAATATTTGTCATGCTTATGAGAGATACCCAGTTTAATGAAGTTTGTCCGGAGTCTCTGAAAATAAAGCCGAGTTTCGTCTTGCTCTTGCGCCGATTGGCAAAATAATTGCCAGTCAAATAATCTTATTGATCATTTGATCGGCAACTGTGGTCTCGTGACGTCATATCACGAATGGGTTGCTATTCATAAGGTCTGTCCTTACTAATCCACGCTTTCAGTCAAACTCTCTCTCTCTCTCTCTCTCTCTCTCTCTCTCTCTCTCTCTCTCTCTCTCTCTCTCTCTCTCTCTCTCTCTCTCTCAGCAGCATCTACATAATTATAAATTTTCTTATAATTATTCTTGAAAAAGTTATGGTGGCGGGAAGGCAGCTGAAGTTTGATTTAGTTTTAAAAGGTCTTAGTAGGTCTGTAGATATTTGTAAGTTTCATATTGCTCCAGTCACCTGTTCAATAAACGGCATTTTCCCCCACCGGGTGAGCCATCTCCCATAATAGAGGGTGTCTCTAAAGCAACGCAAGACAAGTCACTGCTGCACAGAAAACCTTCTTAACATCATCCACACGGTGTATCTGAAGTATGCAACCCCCCACAACCATCCCCATCCCCATCCCCAACCCTTCCACCATGACTGAGCCACTCACTTGCTTCACGAGATCTTGCAAGCGCTTTGGCTTCGTAGACATCAAGGGTCTTCCGTTCCAGCACTTCGTTCCCGCCGTCTTTCCAGCACCGTTTAAGTCTGCTGCTACTTTTTCCACACGAAACTCCGAATTAAATAGCTTTTTCACCATTTTGTTGCCTTCATTCTTTCCGCGTACCAAAATCGTTGGGAAAACTATCCGAACAGTTTTCCTAATCTTAATCATCAATATAGGCACAAAAACGCCCATATATATCTATCTGTCTATCTATCCATCTGTCGATATTATATACATATATATATATATATATATATATATATATATATATATATATATATATATATATAAACACACCACACAAACATATATAATATATATATATATATATATATATATATATATATATATATATATATATATATATATATATATATATATATATATATATATGGCAGCTGCTATGGGTCCGATAAACATGCATACTTTTTAGAATGCAGAGTGTTATAATGAACGGAAGAAGGTACTTTCCACCAAACACAGACATTGTGGCATGCAGTGACGTCATATTGACATTCACTGGAATTTAATTTCATCTCGGTTGGCAGGTTAGTTTACTGTAGATTTAGCAGGCCTTTTGCCAATGCGGCCCTTTCCCAGAAAGTGTCCTGTTTGGGAATATGAAGCCTCATGTGGACCTTCAAACTCAGACCTACCATTTACCTTAATGATCTTAAAAAAAGAAAAAAATTATTTTGTACTTTGTTTAATAACTTCATTGTATTGAAGTGTAGGTTGATATCCTAAGTGGAATGAGAAATTATGTGAAAAAATACAATTTTTTTGTGTTGAAAACACAATACCAAATGATGTAATCGTGTGTTGGTGATTATGGTTATTGCAATACTAGTTAGTAATATTCAATCAGTTAATGGTTTTCTAAACTAGACAACACAGTTGATTACAGAATGTTGAAACATGTTGAAACGTCCTGTCTGGCTTACAGTTTTAAACATGTAGAGGGAAATTTTTAACAACACTGCTTTTCTGTAACGAATTCTGCCAAATGGAAATCCCAGACTGCCCTCATAATGTAATTTGTTTTTTCCCTTCTTTAACCTAGTGGTTTAATGAAGCGAAGAGCTTTGTATCTACATTATTTTCCATTGGCAAGTGAACCTCGGAAGAAGGGGAGAGACGTTTTATTTTGTTTTGAGTATGTCCTTAATCAGTGGAGGATTATTAAGACAGCGGAAAAATTGATAGCAATGCAGCGTAAGAATTGGAAGAGAACAGTGCAGTAAAAAGGCATTTCACTTTTATATATATTATGTAATATATATATATATATATATATATATATATATATATATATATATATATATATATATATATATAAAATATGTTCTAATTTACATATTTACAAATCATTGTACAAGACGTGTAGGAAACGTAAACAAGAGTTTTGCAGACAGTTGATCTATTCCGGTTGTTCCTGATTAAGATGGCGTTATGCCAGCACGGACTCATGCTCATGGAACAGCCCGTAAATCTATTCTCGTTACATATAGGCACGTGACTGTATCGGTAACATGTGATTAGTTACCGAGCCTGGTGGCTAAACCTGGTTCAACAGAAAAACTCAAAACTTACCTGGCTCTTTCCTGAAAAGAGATAAAGAAAAAGAAATGAAATAGCGATAGGCGCTTATATGTCACTGTGGTTACTTTACAAGTGATGTATATTTACACATTACAATTATGTATAAATATGACTGAATATGCGCCTGTTCTACACCCTTACTATGCTGATGCCGTCCAAGAGGCCTTATATGGTAGTAGGTCGCAAAAGCATGGAATATTTTACAAGTGAGATATGCATAATAAAAAAGCGGGATTTTATAGGTAAATGTGTAATCACCGTAATTTTCCATTTTTACGTTTTCTTTTTTGCAAATGGCAGACAGAATATAAAAGACCTGGGTTGTGGTAGCCACCGATATTTCCTTGGTTGGCTGATCCGCTCGTTTTTCCTCCAGCTACATCTTGGGGTGCAGTTCTTTACTGAATTTGTAGTGGCATGTGTAGATGATGGGTGGGGGACGGGCACCCTTTCTTTTGCGACTTGTGTGGAAACTTCTGCACAGCATTGGCCCGAGTCTTGTCATCTTGGTCCTTGACACTCTGGCATTACTGATGTCATAGATGGTGTGTTACAAAGTCTTGAGGGGACTCTAGCAACTTTCCTGCCTTCTTCCAGGAGGTGTCAAGTTCTGGTAACTTGAGTTCTGGTGACTTGAGTTTGTGGGAGGATGGCCTCGCTGTCATATCTCCCAGCTCACTGTTGATCAGTTCAGGGCTTACTGGGCTTGGTTGGGTACAGGTAGAGAGAACTAGCTATCAGGAGCTGGTGTAGGCCCTTCTATGTGATCCTTTCATCGTGCAAATCCAGCAAAATTGCGGTGTTGAGGAAATGGGGGTCTTGTTGAACTTGTGGCGTTACGTAGGCAGAATCATATGTCCGCACTGTGGAACCAGACTGATGGTTCAGTCATTGAGAAGGGAGGCAGAGGCTGATGGCATTCGTGTTTCATGTTTCGTCTGTGAACATCCCTCGATATTTTTGCTAACAATATCATGTTAATATTTGCAGACATGGTCATATTTAGTCTGTTGGTCAGAATGGATTATATGCTCCAACTGTGCTGGGTCTACCGCGCTGTTTGGATAAGTATCAAAGCTCTCGATAGAGAGTGATCTAGGGCTAGAGCAATGTTTTTAATTCATTAGTGGCTTTGTGTCGGTAAGGACGGTTGTAGTCTGTTTGTTAATGGCTAGGATGACCTTTTGCTCTAGAGAGAAAGCTAGGCAGAGTTTCAGCACTGTATTTAACCTGGCAATTTGGTTGGTAGGACACGGCTCATTTTAGTCCATTATTCACCAGGTTATTTATGCAAGAACCTTGCTGGTCTACCAGGTCACTTCAAGAGGTGACCGGTGTAAGGAATCGATCTGCTTGCGAGATTTGACCTGCTCTTGATATGACATGCGGCCGGAAATGGGGTTACAGTTGGTCGAATGGGCATGCAACCGATACCAAGAGAAAAGCCGTCTGTGAATGGCTGCCGAACCGTGTGGCTAAGCCTGGATTCAGGATTCGTTTTCTGAATTCGTTTCTTTTTGTTGCTTATTTGTTCTACCGTTTTTGTTTATACTTTTCCGTATGTTCCCTTATTTGCAATATCTGCTAGCATTGGATAAAGACAGCACCGAGGGTTTGACGAAATTTTTGTTGCACACAACGATCCAGTTAATTCAACTGCTTATCCGGATCTGGCCATGAATTTCGTAATCCACAGTCGTCGATACAAATCTGTACAGTTATTTATGAAAATAAAAATGGGCAACAGAAACGGATAACCTTCGACGCATACATGCAAGTTCTGGTATGGACGCCATCACTCACGCACATCAAAGGCTTCCTTGAGTGTAAGAGAGAGAGAGAGAGAGAGAGAGAGAGAGAGAGAGAGAGAGAGAGAGAGAGAGAGATTCCTGGATGAGTTAGGAAAAGAAAATTTCATCTAAAGAAGATCTGCATTATCACAAAAAGTGAAAAAAAAAAAAATACTGAAAAAGATAAAAGTAAGCTAACTTAGATCTTCTCGACTGAACCTCTCTAGCTGGATTTATAATGCTTATAAATTTAATATATATATATATATATATATATATATATATATATATATATATATATATATATATATATATATATATATATATATACACACACATATATACACACATGTATATATATATGTATATTATGTATATTATAAATATATGTATATATATATATATATATATATATATATATATATATATATATATATATAAATCATATTTACATATTACTGGAAAAACGTTTCTTGCGAAAAATGGATCGAAACTGAATTTAGTTATAAAAGAATGTGACTTAATACCCCTTGCTATCTTCCGGGATGAGTCTTGTGAATTATCAAGCATCTGTTTAGTGACAGCGTCAAGTGTTGCCCAAAATTAATCGAAAAGTTTAAGGGAAATAAAGCTGCTGTGTCATCATGCAACTCATACTGGATAATGTGGCACTGTCGAGGCTTCCGTCCGTCTCCTCGTTCGTCTCACCATTATACTGAAGTTGGAGGTCACCGTAATGCCAAGGTCACGCTAGGGTTCCATGTCAGTTTTCGCAGTCAGGGTTTTACTCTGTTGTATGGGGTTTGGAAGATTTCTGTATATATCTATATAAATATGTATATATATATATATATATATATATATATATATATATATATATATATATATATATATATATATATATATATATATATATATATATATATATATATATATATGCTACACACACTTAATTGCGTGTTGAATGTAGCACTGTTTTTGAGGAACTACACATGTAGTACTTAAAAGATAAAACCCAAATTTGTATATATTTAAAATAGGATTATATTAGAAATGGATTTTGTTCTAATTATATATATATATATATATATATATATATATATATATATATATATATATATATATATATATATATATATATATATATACACACATAGGCTACACACACTTAATTGCGTGTTAAATTTAGCACTGTTTTTGAGGAACTACACATGTAGTGCTTAAAAGATAAAACCCAAATTTGAATATATTTGGAATAAGGTTACATTAGAAATGGATTTTGTTCTTTATACAAATGGATTTTATATGTTCGACATGAATGCTGTTGCATAATATCAAGTTACGCGTCTGTTGTTTGCTCTAGCAAACCTCTTCCAAAACGTATCCCCTTCGTTGCCTTTCTGTCGTAGATAAATATTTCATTCGGAAGATCTTCGTCACCACTGTTCTCAGGCCATCAGAACGGCGCTGCACCTACAGCTAACGGAGGGTCTGAGATGGTTGTCAAGCCGGCGCTGCGCGAACAGCCAATGTAGGTCCTCTCTCGGGAGGTCCTCTTCTGCTCAATGAAACAATTACCCGCATCGCTCATTAAAAGAGGCTTCACAGAAAATGGGCATCAGATTGCTAAATCTATGGGGGTGTAAGCCATGACTTGTCGGCTGAGACACCGTCTGGGATGGAGAGGAGAGGTGTGAAGTAAGTTGAACGTGGTTTGGAATTTGTATAGTAATGGATAATAGAAGTTTGTGGCATACGGATCTGCTATGACTTGAAAGTAATCAGATAATGGGGTATGGAGGGACGGGGGAAATCGTCTGAAGAGTTGTGGACGAGTTTGAAAATTGACTTGTAATTGGTTTGCTGCAGAAGGTAGAAAAATTGTGGCATACCTAGTTTCTATGACGTGTAACAAGCATGACAATTCAACATGAAACGGAAGGGAGGAGGTTAGCACGAGCTGTGGAAGGAAGTTGAAAGAAGGTTGAAGTTGAAACATGTATAGTTTGAGAGAGAAAGGTTGGGATAGACCCAGTTGTCATGAATTGTAGAGCATGAACTTCAGGGACAAGGCGTAATGTAAGGTGCCTTAAGTTAAAAGGTAGGTAAAGTAGGACGAGGAAGCTGGTTTCACAGATGA
>NC_089745.1:64215627-64260627 GCF_040412425.1 Macrobrachium rosenbergii | reverse complement strand
AGTAAATAGAAAGAAGATGGAGCAATGAATGTTGATATGTACGATGAAAGAAAGGGAACAGTAAATTTGTTTAGGTATTTGGGAGTACAAATTTTGAATGCTGGCAGGATGAGAGTATACGTGGGATGCAGAATAGGTGAAGCAAGAATGGAAGCAGGATACGTGCAAAAGATTGGGAAGCAACTTTGAGTGTCTATGGAAGCCAAGGTTGGAATTTACGAAATTGTTGTGGGGGGTGATTGTTGTTGTTGTTGTTGAGCCAACTCTCGCTTGTGGAGGTGAACTGTGAATGCTGAATGCAAAGGAAAGGAAAAAGTTGGAAATTGTAGACATGAGTTGTTTACGTAGTATGTGTGACATAAAGAGAAATGAAAGGGTGCAAGTGTGGAGGTAATAGAGATGGTAAAAGGGTTGGTGTAGGTGATGGGATGACGCAGTTTTCCGAGGTGGTTTGTTCATGTGGAAAGAATGGGGGAAAGGATGGTAAGATTAATCGTTGAAAAGTGTTAAGGAAGTACGAGTGAAAGGAGACTTGGAAAGGGCTGGGTAGATGGAATGGAAGCATCTTTGGAAAGGAGAGCCCTCAGCTTGCAGGAAGGCGAGAGTGTGCTTGCAAGGCGGAGGTAAATGACACAGTGCATGCAAGGGGGTTCGACCCACTACTGGTTAGCCATCTGCGTAGGTGTATTAGCAGCTAATGTTGTGGAAGTTTTCTATGGAGACTCATCCATTATTCATCAGTTAAAATATGAATGTGGCGGCGAGCATTGATTTTTCTAGAGAGCCACGCTTCGTTTGCGATCAGTGGCTTAATGGATTTATATATATATATATATATATATATATATATATATATATATATATATATATATATATATATATATATATATATATATATATATATATTGTGTGTGTGTGTATGTGTTTCTCATATGTTTTTTTGGGCATTCTATTCTGTAGAAGCTTGCTAGGCAAATTCACCACCATGCAACTTGTTGTATTATAACGTATACACATTTTGACTAAAGATAATATTGAAATTAGTCAGCTTCCACCGTGCTGTTTGAAAAAAAAATATCTTAGTCTGTGCCTTCTTTCATTAACCTGAAAACGGACAGTTGCCGACTTTGCACTTCGTTTAAATGCAGAGGTGTTCTTCTCGGTTAATGCTTCCCCTTAGTATGGCATCTTTGTATGATTGTTAGTTTTCTGTAAAAGAAAACTATTGTGCCGGCTTTGTCTGTCCATCCGCACTTTATCCTGACCGCACTTTTTCTGTCCGCCTTCAGATCTTAAAAACTGCTGAGGCTAAAGGGCTGCAAATTGGTATGTTGATCATCCACCCTCCAATCATGAAACATACCAAATTGCAGCCCTCTAGCCTCAGAAGTTTTGATTTTATTTAAGGTTAAAGTTAGACATAATCGTGCTTCTGGCAACGATATAGGGTAGGCCACATCCGGGCCGTGGTTAAGTTTCATGGGCCCCGGCTCATACAGCATTATACCGAGACCACCGAAAGATAGATCTGTTTTCGGTAGCCTTGATTATACGCTGTAGCGGCTGTACAGAAAAATCGAATGCGCTGAAGAAACTTCGGTGCATTTTTTACTTGTTTATTTTAAAGGTCATTAATTGTACCTTTGTTAAATTTAGGAGATATTAAATATATATATAGATATATGTGTGTATGCATATATATGTATACATATATATACATACAGTATACGAATAAGTATATATATACATATATATATTTATATTTATATATTTATATGTATTCCTGTTATACTTTATGAACTAGAGTAGTTGATTCTAGGTCACAGAGTTTTGGATAGATCTCTAACAGTGAGCGAGTTTGTGTTACATGAAGTAGAGAAATGAAGTTTTGAGTGATGAGTCTTTGCGTAGTACTATGGAAATGACACTCTACCGGTATTTTTCTTGGGGAATAACCATAGAATTTCCTCTAGAAAACTTTGCGCAGTTGAATGTATTTAAAAAATGCTAATTTCTTTTATGTACACGTTCGTCCTTGACTTAGCTTACTTTCTGTCGGCAATGAGAATAATTCTTACGGCACTATTCGTTTTCTTTTTTTTTTAATACTCGTTACTTTTTCTTGTTGGGTTATGTATTTTTCACTTATAGTAAATAAGAAAAATCATACCAGTATATTTATATACTTTTTAGGAACGACTGAATCTGTTGACTTCTATATTCCCGAAGCATTCACATTTGCTTTATAGCATTTGGCTAGCTGGGAAGTCAAAGAATGATTTGGAAAGGCTGTAGTTTAAACAACGACCCCAGTTCAATCAGTCAGGTAATCAATACGGCTTACAGCTTTAATTGTGAGACTTTTTCTTGCATCGGCAAATTAACCTGTGAAACTTAAACCAAATTCAGTCTCATCTCAATGTTGCAGTGAGGTCCGCATTTTGTTTCGAAAATTGAGGAATGAACATTGGCTATTTTCAGATAAAATTTGCATTAACAGATTTCATTTGTGCAAAATTATTAGTGGATTTGGTTTCTTATCGAACAAAGCTTCTTATTGGCAATCTTCATCTTTCAAAAGTTGTGAGAAAACATTTTCTTTTAATGAAAATTTTCAGTCAAAAGAATGCTAAAGATTCCTTTCCAAATAAATTTTCATTCATATATTTCCTCAAAAAATTGATGAAAGACGATTTTCTCTTCAAAATAATTCGCATCATACGAAATTTATGGACGAACAGCTTCTGTCAAGGAAACTTTTTCAGGCCCTCAGCCTTTTGCGAAATCTTTTTCTTCCTTCAGTAGTTTATCAACGGAAGAAGTAAAACTGTGCAGGCTCTGCTGTGTGTTGTCTCAGGACCAGCATCTCGTCCGATCAGCTTCTCGGGCTCGTAAGAGAAACGTAGTTTGTGCGTAGCCTTGAATGTCAGGCTCATGATCGAAGGCTGACCAAATGTCTCTTCAAGGAGAAGGTGATTCAGATTATCACTCAGCCATGATTTTTGACAACTTGTGTTACTTTTATCTTTCTTTGCTCTTTCTGCAATGCGATTTGCCATACGGGCACGTTTACACGCGTATGTATTGTGTGTTTTATGTTCTATGTAGCATCTCAAAAACAATTTACTGATCGATGTTACCACAAAGGTAAGACATCATAATTTTATAATAATAATATACCATTGCTGCTTTGACTACTTGCATTTGAGATATATACTAGCAGCAGTTGTAACCTTGTAGACCTTTTCGATTGAAAAAGCTGTACAGGAATTAACAAAGCATCGACTCGGCACTCCGTAAAAAGACAAGTATTTGACATACCTTTGCCTAGTTCTGGCCGATACCTTCCACCAAGGCTGCTATTACGCTTACTTAAGGCAGTCTAGAAAGAACTCCCTCAGTGGCAGGTCTTGTACTTTTCATCTGGAAATCTTTTGCCTGGACATAAAAAGGAAAATGAAAGTGCGTTTAATTGCATCCGCCCATTTGCTCCTTTCTCTGGTTTGTTCCTAAAACCCTGTGAAGATATCCGCCGTCGTTAAAGGCCGCTCCGCTTGCTCTTTGCTTTCAAAATTGGTTCTACTAAAGAACGCCAATGGGAACGAAGTATTTCAAAGCAGACTGAACAGCGCTGAGACAAAACATTTCTCTTCCACCCCCATTTAAGGGGGGCCGTTTACCCCCGCGAGATCTTCACCCCATTAGAGGCATTAACTCAAAGCCCAGAACCGTCATAACAAAGTAGGTGAATTATGATTTTCCAATATTTATCATACGCAATTTTCTCTTGTTTTGTTTCTCACTTCCTCTTTCTTGGCTACTTGACATAACTCACTAAGTCCCATTTGTCGTGATCATTATCATATTGTTTTTTCCAGCTGAGATGTGTAAAGTTTGAAGTGATTTTGTGTCATGTTCATAATTTTAAACTACCCGACTGGTCATGTTTCATCGTGTGTAATTTTCAGTATTAGTTTGTCGTAAGAAAACTAGAACATATTAGTTATTGACTAAACTGGAGACTGCATCTTTTAGTATCAAATAAATGGCGATATCTTTAAGTTATCTTTATCTCCACCCAAATTGACAATAATTGTGCTTAGGCTACACAGAAAAACGATTTTTTTGCGTATGTACAAAAGCATAATTTTGGGATTATATTTTTGCGTTCTTGGTGATTAACTCATGACGACGATGTCTGTGTAAGGTTAGTTGCAAAAGGTCATATGAATGCCCCAGTTTGCAGCATAATGGTTCTAAGGCTAGAAGGTTCTGTGCAAGGTCTAGGCCAGTGGCTCAACCAAAAAAATGTCAAAATGTTATCCCCCCCCTTTTCCAAAACTGTCTGCCAAATAATATGCAACAAATTACTAACACAAACACACAAGCTAGCGAAGAGAAAGCCCAGCGTGACCTCTCAGTAGTGCGGACCGATGCACACTGCGTTTTGTGTGGTCCTAGAGCCAGTTTCAGCCTGCCAGCCACACTGTGGTCACAAGTCCTCCCCTTGAAACTCTGAAATTCCCCCCAGGGGGTAATTCCCCCCCTGGTTGAGAACCACTGGTCTAGACCTTCGTTCTGTATTTGTGAGCTAAATTTCATGATAATGGCGGATGTGAAATCTGCATTGGGATTATAAATCGCTACTGTGAAGGAAATTTCAAGCATGGGGAAAAGAGGTTCCTTAGCTGGAAAAAGGTTCAGCTCAGGCATAATGGATAAAATTGAATAGCTGCTCGAGGGGAGTCACCCTGATTGGTTGAGACTCAGATTATAAGACGGGTAACTTCCAGACATAAACGCCATTTGTAATAAAGATTTGCGTTTATTGGCGATCTTTGATTTTAATTAACAATAATATTAGTTGTTGAAATGATCTTTAGAACGTACTTAATCTCATGGAGTATCATTAATTCGTATTATCTATCTCATTTTATAAAGTGTTTAATTTCAGAGTAGCTTTCAGTGCATGTTTGTGTCTACATGCGCGTCCCTGCTTTCACAGGCAGTAATATTTACACAAATGCTATTTAATAGATTCAAGCAATATCACCTGTTACAGGATTGGTTTGATTTTTATACAAATAATTTTATGCATAAACAATGAATGGCAGTCGATTTTAAAAATTTTATATTTTACGTGATACTCATCCTTTAACAATTTAAAAATAATGTTTAATTATCATAAGCTGTCGAAATTTGGATTAATTACTTTTAAAATTGTGGTCTGATTTAGTAAATTCTTTTTGAAATTTAAAATTGAAGTTTGAAATATTCAAAATTGTATCTTTTGAATAATTAACTTTTGCCTATTTTTTCATCAAGCACTTTCAAGAGAAAAGTGTTTATTGTACCGCCTTCGTTAGAGTACATTCGATATTGTTCTCTTGGAGTGTTTTTATCAGCGCAAGTACTCTTGTTTCCCCATTGATTGTGAGCTTCAGAAAATTATCCACTCCAGTGGAAATTTCCTTCCCTTGGGTTATAAAACCGCTGACACAGGGTACAAAGGGGACAAGCTGTTTACGGCAGCCCCTGTTAGAGAACGATTTTACGTAATCAAGACGTTGTGCGTCGCAGGGTTTTGCTCTTGAAGCAAGAGGAAGCAGAACGGAATGCGATTATAGGTATGCCTTCATATAATTATATTTATATATACATATATATGTATATATATATACATATATATTATATATATATGTGTGTGTATATAACTGAATCACGAAAATATGGAACATGATGATATATAAATACAGACAAAATCCACGAAGGAAGAAAAACAACGGACTGCTGCAAGGCCTTTCGACGTTAGTCCTTTACTTAGCAGCAGTTTGCTAAGTAAAGTACTAACATCGAAAGGCCTTGCAGCACTCCGTTGTTTCTCTCTTCCTTCAGTTTTTGTTTATATATTCGTGGATTTTGTCTTTATATATATATATATATATATATATATATATATATATATATAATTCCCATGATATATATATATATATATATATATATATATATATATATATATATATATATATATATATATATATATATATATATATATATATATATATATATATATATCATACATACATACATACATACATATACATACATATACATACATATACACACACATTTATATTTTTCCCAGATGGGCTGAGGTTTCTCGGCCCATGTTGTTCACCCTTGCAGTGAAGTTTAAATAACTGCTTAGCATACAAATCGTTGCTTATGTATACTAAGGCCAAATGGATTTTTTTTCCAGGAAATGGGCCTACAGTTAACGCCTCTCTGTCACGGCTACATTTATTCTGTATACAGAAGGATCATCAGTATCACCTACTTTTTGTAGGCCCTGTCGTGCTTCCTGAATATTTAGGCTCTTCCTCTCCAAGACCTCTTTCACTCTATCTGCTCTGCACTATCTAAGTCTTTTTCTCGGTATAATGTGGTTCGGATTCCACAATAAGCTGTAGGTCCCGTTGCTAGGTAACCAATTAGTTCATAGCCACGTAAAATAAATCTAATCATTTGGGCCAGCCCTAGGAGAGCTGCTAATCAGCTCAGTGGTCTGGTTAAACTAAGGTATACTTAACTTTTTCTCTCCTCCCTTCTAGTACTTCCGAATTTATATAGTGTTCAAAAGCAACATAAGCCAGAGTCATTGCTGGAATCCCGTCGGGTATTTCATCCACTCTGACTATATATCCATTCACGCTGGATTTCACCCATTGGATGATATGCTGAACTTTGAAAAACTTCAATAAGACAATTGTCGAACGCTCAAGGAGGTGTCACTCCAGCGCTTGTAACGGCTTGTTATAATAATTTGCCGCCAAAGTTTGCACAGGTAGGCAGTAATGTAGGCAAAAATGGAGTGGTACATGGTTTGCGCTCTTGTGACGTTGCCGAACGTACGCGAGGTCACTTTTATCACTAATGTAAATAAATTGATGCCAGATGACATGCTTTTGTGACACCAGTTTTAGTCAAATTTTACTGAAAGGCCTCAAGAAGAATAATCTCAGAAGATGACGTAAGTGCTCGTTGTAAATACATAGCCCCTCGTTACTGCAACTGAATTTAGCATTCCTCGTTTCTTGGAATTCATACAGCTAAAAAGTACTTTTTAAAAGCATACTTAGATATCGAAGACACATTTGCCTTTGGGAACATTTTCATTGGTAGTTATTCTCAGAGAAAATCAACCCAAGTTTCGATAGTCATATATTTACTCTTCAAATGATAATGACAATAATTAGACTTGACAAGGTGGAATTCTGACCCGGGCGCACTGGAGCTCTACTCGAGGTAAGAGCATGTTGACAAAGGAATTAAATACAATTCGTTAAATGGGTTTTTGGGGACCGAATTTCAAGCAATCTTATTTTGCGCTCGGGAGGGGTCAGGTGCCGCTGCAGTGACACTGATTGAGCTGTGGCGGTTGAGGTCAAACTCCAGCGAAGAATAAAATTGATATCAGCAAAAATGACCTAACTCCTCACAGTTTTTGGATTTGATATTATTATTATTATTATTATTATTATTATTATTATTATTATTATTATTATTATTATTATTATTATTATTATTTTCTGATTTATACTTTAGTTGAGAGTTTAATGTTCTGCCAGGTTACTGAATGAGTGTTTATATGAACGCATGAGGAGCAGTTTTAAGGTCCAGAAGACCTGAAAAAACATATATCTGTTTGGATGAAAATTACCATTTGATCACGTCTGCATTGGAATGATCCATTATTTATGAATTGAACCCCGGTAGTCTGTAGGTAACATGTACTCAAGATCGCAAAACGTTATTTTACACGCATTTGCGACGCAAGCCCTAATCTCTTAATAGGGATAGCGTATTAAGCTTAAGGAAAATAGCGAGATCCTTTTATAGCGGCCATGTCTTTCGTGTTGCTGAGCTCCTGGGTGCAATTTGCAAGTCTGAAGGATTTTGGAAGGGATCGTTCATGCGTGAAAAGGTTACTCAAAGTAAATTATCAGCTTATTAGCCGGAATGGCGATACAGTCCAGTAGCTGTAACCTGCATGGGATGGCTGGACATGGAGTTTTTGTCACGCTTCTTTGTGTGTGTGTGTGCGAAGAGGGCGTAATTATTTCTCTCTTTCTCTCTAACAGGTAACTTCTCTCTCTCTCTCTCTCTCTCTCTCTCTCTCTCTCTCTCTCTCTCTCTCTCTCTCAAGACTTGCATTGCGGTGCTGCTTACAGTACAAAGTCCATGTGTGGCACTCTGTAGAAGTTCTTTGCAGCGTCGCCTCTTCCCCAGCTGCACTACTTTCTGCCTTTTACCTTTCATCCGTTCCATTCGTTTTCTTCCTACCTCGCTGTCCACCTTCTTTAACTTTTTCATAGCTTCAGTATTATCCCCCATTTCAGAGCGAATCCCTCATGCGAGCCCTATGCGAGTCGAGAAATGTGACTCACTGGTCTCGTTAAACTAAGTTTTAATTATAACTCGTAAGATGTGGATATCTGTCTGTCTCTTCCTAGAGCAGATATCTCTTATAAGAGCGAATCTCTCTCTCTCTCTCTCTCTCTGCTAGATGGGATATCACTCTTTAAGAGCTAGTAATTCTCTCTCATACTCTGTAAGAGCAGATCTCTCTCTCTCTCTCTCTCTCTCTCTCTCTCTCTCTCTCTCTCTCTCTGTGTGTGTGTGTGTGTCTGTCTGTCTGTCTGTTTTTGTGCGAGTGAATATTTACGGCTACCGACCAACAAGGTATGAGAGGTGGAGCTGATCGATTCCCGCTCACTGCTGTCAGAGAGAAAAGCATGGCTTTGTGACGGCCCACACAAGTCTCACTGAAATAAGGGTATTTTAGTCTAAAGCTGGAAGGGGGGAATACGCTTGCAGCATTGCTAAGTTGACTGAGTAACATTTCCCTGGCGTAGCAGATGAGATGGCTTGCATGTTTCGGTGCCTTATTCCTCCCTAACAGCTGCCAAGCTTTGGAATTCTCGCCATGCTGATGGTTTCCGTGACAGTTGAAACGTTCCATTAGCGGAGAGCCAGGTCTGTCACTTCCCCTGGGGTTAAACCACCCTCTATGTTTCCTTCACCGGTGTAACGTTTCATTTGGGCTTCGTCTGCATAAGGGCATTTGGTATGGTTGTCCATTTTGCTTTTGTCTCTGAAGTATCGCAGGCACCGGATGACTTTGCGAAAGTCAGATCACAGAATAAACTTCTTACGTGTTTAGCCGTGTTCTTGTTTAGACCGCCAAAGAGTTTTCCTTCAGTCGAAGAAAAGAACAGGAGAGTTAGCAGGTTTTAGGTAGTTGCTTATGGAATGCGTATTTTAGATTCCTGCTGCTTTTGACAATTGATAAGCTTAGAGGTTTATCATATATTGTATCTTTATTTTGTTTAATACTAATTTTCGACCAATGTGTTTAATTTGTTAAATTATTGAGCATATATATATGTGTGTGTGTGTGTACACCCACACACTATATGTATACACACGCGCTCGCATATATACACACACACACACACATATATATATATATATATATATATATATATATATATATATATATATATATATATATATATATATATATATATATATCATATAGCTGTATAAACAGCTCATATAGCTAGTATAGTAGCTATCAAGAGGGCATCCAGGAAAAGGCAGCACGCTTATTAAAACAACAGTTTATTTTACCTACGGCGTTTCTTCAAATTTCAATTGCATCTTCAAGGCTAAATTTACAAAAGATAACTTAAAATATATATATATATATATATATATATATATATATATATATATATATATATATATATATATATATCTATCTTACATCATGTTTCTTTGCTGGGTTGAGTTTGGAGGAAAAGCCACGATTCATGCTTCAGCTGTTGAATCTTGATTGAAACAATGTACAGAAAAAATCTGCAACAGTCTTTGCTTCATACACCTACACATAATCCCCATACACACACCGAATCAAACACTTCTATCTTGCAACACTGTTATGTTTCCTGGATATTAAAGCCCCCTCCCTCTCAGTACTTCTTTCACACCATCTAGTCATACACTTTTCACCACCCTGTTGTCCACCAATTTTTACAAATGACCAAATCATCTTCAAACACACTGATCCAGCCTTTTGCCTTTTCTATCTCTAAGCATCTCCATTTTTTAACCCCCCCCCTATGCTACTTATAGTACACAAACAGTTCATTTCAACAGCTTTGATCTTTTTGCTGTCATTTGCACTTAGCTTTCATAATGGAAAATTGATTGAACATTCCCTTCATATAGCCTCATCTTGGCCTCCGTAGATACTTCAAGTCTTTTAACATGTTTTTTTGCACTTACCCTGCTTCTTTCACCCTGCTTCTTTCTTGCATCACCTATCCTTTGATTCACCTTTTCTCTCATTGTACCATCACTCTTGATATTTCCCCTAAAATACTTATATGAATCAGCTGATTCCATACTTCCACCATCCCCATTAACATTCATTACACCAACTAGTCTTCAATTACCCTTATAGCCATAGCCTACCATGCCTACGAATGCTCTCATATAATCTCCACTTTCTACTGCAACCACCCTCAGATAGTTTTTATAGTTTCTGCAGTTTTCTTCACTGTCCCCAGTCAGTGGAATATGATCTGCAAACAGCACCCATTCGAAATTCCGTTCACGACTCATTTTCTTATTCTTTACCTTTACATCTACATCTGATTACTCTGTATGACTTCATCACTCAATCTGCAAAAATATTAAATATCCACGGAGACATTGCACCCCCTTGTCTCATACTTCTTTTACATTAAACGAGCCACTATGCCATCAACATATTCTAACACACATTTTACGACCATCATATAAATTTCAGATTGTTCCCAAAAACTGCTCTTCTGTACTGTACATCCTCAGTTCCTTGCACACTTCCTCTGTATTGATTCTCTCAAAAGCCTTTTCTAGGTCATTGTATATCACATACGAGTATAGCTTTTTCCCTTTATTTTCAAACTTCTGGCATAGCTACTGCACATCAAACTCTTGATCCACTTACCCTTCTTGTGTCAACCCACACTGTTCTTACCCTATGAGTCCTTGTCCTATATATTGATCTTTCTAAGTCAAAAACTTTCCACATACCTTCCTTGTTATACTAAGTGGTAAGAAACCCTTATCATTTTTGCTGTATACAGTGGCAGTGACTCCCCTTACTCATTCTTTTGGGATCTGTAACTTATCTAGCCCCTCCTTACAAATCCTTGGCCAGTCACTCAGTCATGTTAACACTACCTTGGTACAGCACTTCACATATAATCCAATCAGCTCCCGATGGCCTTCCATTTTTGACCCTTTTAATTACCTTCAGTATATCCTCCTCATGCTTACAGTAGCTCCTCCCACTCTCGAGTCATTCAGCTCTCCTTTCCCCTATCTTCCATATTTAACAGAGCTTTGTCCCACGACTGTATTCACTTAAGATGTGATGTTTCCATCCATTTGCATATTTTATTCTGAGATTCTTAATATAAATTACATTTCATCTACAGTTCCCTGTGATGTCCTCCACACAATCTATGTGGATGACCTGTCGTTATCATTTGCTGGGACTAAAGTAAGTATTGTGGAGAGAAAACTGCAACTGACAACAGATAATAGATGGGCAGATACAAGTGGATTCAAGTCCTTCATAAGTTAGACCTTTATCTTGCATTTTTGCTGCATTTAAGGAGTTCACCTAGACATTACCATATATAATAATGGTCAAAGGACCCCATGAGCGCAAGAGACTTGGCTCTTAGGATTAATCCTTGACAAGAGGCTAACATGGACTGCTTATCTGTACTCTTAAAACGTGGTGGCAGATCATCAGACTCTTGTAAGACTGTAAAGCACTTATTTTGTTAGAGCTTTCTTGTGGATGTGAAATATATTCAGCAGCCTCATCCATATTACAGCTCTGCACCAATCCCAAGCCTTTTTATTGATGTGATGAAGCTACCTCTTTACCTTCAGTGACCGAGCATAATATGTATGTACTGATATGGGCACCGAAACTCCCCAGTTCCCTTGGTTTTAAAACTGCTTCAAAGTAATATTTCTCCCACTTTATATGATTCCCGAAGTATTACCCACCGTTTTGGTTTAGAGTACAGCAGATTTTAAATTTCCTAAATTTGACAAGAAATATGGAGGCTCCTTGTAAAATTTCTAAAACCATTCCTTGGGAGTTGCCGGATGTGCTTTTCTGCAACTGTTTTAAAGGGGCTAAAAACGATTAAAGAGGAAATTTGATAAATTTTTAAGGAGCACATTGAAGAGCATGAAAACTCAAGAATAATTTTACTGATGGCTTCAAATCCAGTGCTGTCATTGGGTTTGTAGTAAGCAGCACAGATTTCAATTGTAAGGGTGTACAGTACTCCTGACAGGTTCAAATAAAATGAAAGCATTCTGTGATGTGTCTTCCTGGAAGTATATCGATACACCTAGCCAAGGGGAAACACCTATGCCACTTGCGGATTGACCATACACAACTCATTGTACGGGTTGGTATCGTTCTCGGCTAGCACTCTGCGGGACCCGCGTTCGATTCTCCGATCGGCCAATGAAGAATTAGAGAAATTTATTTCTGGTGATAGAAATTCATTTCTCGTTGTAATGTGGTTCAGATTCCACAATAAGCTGTAGGTCCTGTTGCTAGGTAACCAGTGGTTCTTAGCCACGTAAAATAAATCTAATCCTTCAGTCCAGCCCTAGGAGAGCTGTTAATGAGCTCAGTGGTCTGGTTAAACTAAGGTATACTTAACTTTTAACAACTCACCGGTGGCTTCTGGATGGCTGGATCTCACCTGCCTTTTTGAGTGACTGATTAGTCCTTTTGACTGTAGAGAATTTGTTGGATGAATGTCCCAGTCTACGGAAAATGAGACAGATTGTCCCCAAGGCTTGATGCAGAAAGGATGTCAGTGTTTTTGAATTGGTTGCGGGAGCTGCACTCATGGTTTGACAATTTAAGTCCAAAAATATAAAAAATTCCTTTCTATCTTGCCTTTTATTTTCCTCTTGCGGTTATTGACTACCCTATCCATTGTGTCCCTGTGCATGTCCTTTTTGTTATGTGATTGCACATCAAGTGTCTTGTTTACTCTCTTGTTTCCTCATTATATCCTGGTCTGGTTAAACTATTTTAATAATAATAAATAATAATAATAATCCTCATCTTATCACTTTTCATTCCCCTTTCTTACTGTCCCTTTCCACAAATACTCCCTGATGATCCTATGACCTCGATAGGGAGTTTCTGCAAACTCCTTATCTGCTATTTTTTATTCGGTTTTTCTAACCATAGCCCATATTACTTGCCCTCGTTTTCTCTCTTTTTTTTACCCTGTTTCTCTTATGTCCGCTATGAAATTGAACGTCTAATTATCTCTGTTTTTTTTTTATTCACTAAGCTTCTCATTATCTAAATCCACCAAATACTGTTTTTGTCCCCCTTTCCTGCTCTCTGTATCCATAAACACTCCATGCTGGTCCTATGACCTTGCCATGGAATTTTGCAGTTTCCTTATCTACTCTGTACACCTCCACGTGTCTAACACCAGCCCATAATGCGTCCATTTTCATCTCTGGTCTTCTCACCTCCCTATCAAATTCACTTGCCTTAATCACTGTTACAGCCACATTTTCACCCTTCCTCTCCAACTTGAACTTTTCTCACTCCTAACTTTCCCGTTAAACAAAATGATCAGTTACACCTCCTCCCACTAGTATATCCACCACTTACTTCTTCCATCTATTCTTGGCTAAATCTTACTACAGAAATCTCCTTGTCGCTTTCCCAAGTGTACTTGATATTAATCTTGGGAATTCAGGTTTTTCTAACAATCGAGTCATATTCCGGGCACAGTTTCAAGATTATCTTCATTCTCATTCATTGCTTGAGGAGCTCCATTTATGCAATATTTTTCTGTCACTTACCTTTTGCATGCAAATCATTTAGTACAACCACGCTTTCATAGCTCCAAACTCAGCCAAGCAAGAATCAGATTATCCAAAAACAGTCCCTTTCAAATTATATATATATATATATATATATATATATATATATATATATATATATATATATATATATATATATATATATATATATCATCTCAATGTATTTTTTGTCTACTTGCGTCAGAAGAGGCATAATAACTTTTAACAGAAATAGGTTGAGAGGAAATTTTCAGCCCACCACAGTTGCGTTATGTGTACCTGAGAGTTTTGGCTTTCGTCGATAATTTGGTGCGTAAATTAGCGAACGTTGATCTCCAAATTAACCTTCTTGAGTCGTAATGTATTTAAAATTTAAGAGAAACGATATTCTGACGATTTTTACTGACAATCCACTTTTTTTGACATCAGCATACAGGTCCACGCGTTTGATGTCCTGTGAGCCATATGTTATACTACTAGATAACCACCCAGTACATAACTTGGCGAGGCCTGGTATCACATTACTGTACTTGCGACAACTTCGTAGACTTTAAGTATCCTTTATATTGTCTCTTGTATTGTATTGATGATGCCTTGTCTGGTACGAGTTAATTTCGCCAATAATGAGTTAGTTTTTATATTCTGAGTAAATGTTTTATAAGCTTATGTTGTGTTTAGTTCTGAGCGGTGTCATTTTTAACTTGATGAAAAAAATTCCCTTTTATTCATTTGCTTTAAGGGTGACTTATCTTAATGTTTTGACGCCAGTGTTATACAGTATATAAAAAGAAGGTATGTATGAATAAAGAGCTGCAAAGGTACTGCACTTCTCCTTACGCTAAGAAAAGATCGTAATTCTCTTAGCTGATTATTGGTACCATTTAATAGTTTATGTTTAAGATCTTAGATAACATTGATTTCCAGAGAAATCAACAACCAAACAAGCGAAAGGAGCTGTCGCTACGATCACATTCCAAGGATGCAGTTATTCTGGAGATAATGAAGTGACATCCTGCATGAATATATAATTCGCATCAGTACATGTGAGTTAGACAGGGCATCGTTTCGTCTTCTACTTCGTTTGAGATAAACGCAAGCATAAAGTCCATATCACCTCCATCTAGAGGACCGTGAACACTAGCGCGTAGTGTTTGCGAATGTGCGTAGTTCATATATTTCACTAATCTGTCGTAAGCACCTCAAACATAATGCCTGATAGCATCTGTTATCACTTACGAACGTGTTTGATTTTATCAGTTAGTCGCTTATTATACCTGGGTGTACAGGGTGAAGCAGAAGTTTTAGATTACTGTATATGTGTATTAAGGTATCCGAGAAAGACTGTCTGTTGTGCAAAGGCTTTCGTTATTTGAAGAGGGGAAGCGGTTGTAATCGGAAGCGGTGAAGTGGCTGTGTAGTCCGTAGAGGTTAATATTAGGAAATATAGATTTGAAATTTGCTGCTCATGATTGGAAGCTTTACATTTGCATCGCCTTTTTGTTGTTGTTATTTGCTGTTTGTAGGTTACATATATTATTTATGAAGGTCGTTTTTATTAAGCCCATTTATGTTAAGTAGAATCGATCCCCTCCCCCTAGGTATTTACTGAAATGAAAGTATAATTTATTTTTTTAGTCCTCCGATGTTAGATCTTACTGTCTTATTACGCCATTGGATATTCTCCTTTTCATAAACAATTTTGACCATGCTGTTAGATATTGCCTTTCTCATTTTAGTCACACGCCCATTGCAATGAATTGTGAAGCAGCTAGTTATTATGCAACACCAATATGCAAGATGAAATCAATTAATCAGTCTTTTTCTTAATGTGTTCACTCGATTTCGTTTTGATTTGTTAGTATAAAAGTGATGGCAGATGAAGCAAAGCGGTAGAGGATGGCACGAGTGTAGACGTCTGTCCTTTTCCATGTTCGTTCCTTAGTGATATCTATTTTTACACTTTGTGCAATAAGCCTTTGCACCTATGAAAATCTCACATGAGCCCAATAAATATTATTTTGCTTTTGTTAAAATATGTCCGGTCAGCTATAGGTAATAAATTGTAAAGAATGTTACCTTTCTTGAATACTTCCCCAGGGGTCTTGTGTATCAGAAAAAGTACATCATCTGCTGGAGAAATTTTGCTTCTCTGCAAATGGTGAAGATTTACCCTTATATATCTTGCTGTGTGGATTTCTTTATATAGAATACTTTTAAGATTATGCGTCACGCTGGAGTGTTACATTTCCTTGGAACTTGAAAGTTCAGTGTTTTACATATAGGCGGGGTTTGAACTGAAGTTTAATAAGCACATTATTAGTTCTCTGTCTCTTGAATCCTGGATTTCATATTTTTAAGTTAACCTCTGACTACGAATGTTTTTGCACAATGGTTCCTTTCTAGTCTCTAGTATCTTTTATGCCCTTAGAATTAAGTCATTGTGAAAGTGGCATCAAATACTGCTTTTATTTCCTAAATGGCTTGCTGTGGTGTGCAAGACTGCTTTTTTATGTTTCTTTGGCGTTTCTTTACTGTCATTTATATTTTTTCTTTCTGAGTCCTTTTTTTCACGTATGGACATTCTAATCTTTGAATCCTATTTTTGAAGCCAGTGCCCCTTTAGGCATGTTCTAGAAGAATGTGTGATATTTTTAATAACGATGACAACGATGATTATTAGGAAACAATTATCATCATAAATTATTTAGAGAAAATAATATATTTAGGATTTTTTTCCTGAGCCTGTTCTGCTTGGAAGCAATTCCGCACATCGAAAGAGATTCATTTTGAAAAATTGTCCCGATTTTATAGGACTCCCAAGCTAATTTTCGTAATAAAACCCGTTCAGGATAATTTCATGGTAGAATGTGAGTGCAGCTCCTATCCTGTGATTAAATAGACCATGACATTAATATATATAAAACGGTATAACTGGCATTAATTCCTGGTTATTCAGTATCATAGGCTCAATGTGGATTATGGATGAAATGAATTAGCCCAATACTGAGATTTTATTGCTAACAATTCGCATATTCATTTTAATACGAAACCTTTTTTTCCTCTGGAAGCCCATTCCTCTCTGTCTCCCCCCATCTCTATGTCTATCTGTCTGTCTATCTATCTATCTGTCTATCTATCTATATACAGTATATATATAAATGTGTGTGTGTGTTTGTGTAATATATACGCCTTTTACCTTTGAATAGGTGGTTTCAGGTGTTAATATTACGATTTTTAACAAATCTTATGAGGTTGTATGCAAAAATCAGTCGTGGTCTATTATTAATGATATCCGTCTCACAGTTCTTGTAACAGATTGAACGATTCAGGAACATTGCGTTCAATCCCATTGCGCCCCAGTTGACCTAGCAAGGGAATTGTGTAACTGTTAATTAGTCGACTGTTGTAAAGTCTCGGCCAGTGGGCTTCCACCTTTTATAACAGAATAGTTAATGAGGACTGGAAGTCCCACAACCCCATCCACCACACACACTCAGACACAAGAACACACACATACACTATATACATATCTATCTATCTATCTATCTATCTTTCTATCTATCTATATATGTATATATATATATGTATAATCTCTTTCCTTTTGGGGATGGGTTAAGAAGGTGTTTAGTCTTCTGATTCTCAGCAGGTGTTGTTGGGATGAAATTTCTAGCCCCTTGGTCTTCTCAAGAAAGTGGTATAGACAGTTTCTCCCCCGTGTGCTATCGATTTCGGGATAGTCTCCTTGGCTGGTAAATACTGGGCCACGGGACATAATCTTTGCATGATACAGTTTATATATACATCTGGATCAAAGTAGAGGAAAGAATTGTTGTTTCCTCATTGAATATCGACTGAGAGGCCCTAAGAAAAAGTTGGCAAGGAACTAGTTTGCAAATTAGCTTCGCTTTTTTTTTCTATAGTGAGCCACTTAGATTGCATTAGTATGGAGTCTTGCAAGGCCTTGAGTAGCTTTTATTGTCGTAAGCAAGGAAGATGAATCTAAATTAATCTACTAAAGATTAAGGGAAACGGTCAAATGATGGTATATTTGAGCCGGAGCGCCAAATTTACCTTCAAAATTTCCAGACATTACTTTCATTTGATGTAGAATCTGTTTATAGTAGAAACTACTCAGAACTTGAAAAAAAGACCTGAAACTTTATATTTTCCCTTACTTTCTATTGTCAGCTAACTACCAAGTAAACAGAAAATTGCTCAGGGTAGCAGGGGCGATTTTCAGGAAAATGGGCCGAGTTTCTTTTCACCCATTTTTCCAGTTCACTATAGTTGGTCCTAAGTGAGATGAATAAAAAAATATCAGATGAAAACACTAGTTATTTCCTAATATGACTAGCATTTTAATCAGTGATCTTTCTGTAATATATTGTTTTTACGAAAAGGGTATTTCCAAATTCCACTGTTCATACAACATTTCGTAAATTTCTTACTTCCAGATAAACAATTGGAAATTTAATCAAGGGTAATGTGGAGCAGTATTTTTTGAGAAATACTATCACCAACCCCGAATTCTTCAAGAAAGCTGCTGGAGGATTTTTCCAAGCACGGAGGCTCACACTACTTAATATCCAGCTGAATTTCAAGGTGGTCCCGTGGAAGCTTCAGAATTTACTATATGTTATTCCGGGATATGAGGAACCTTTGGCAGCTAAGCGAATTAATTTAAAGAGGGCTATCAGGACAACCATCTTCTTTTTGTATTGAGAGCTGACGAAAACCGAGGAGTCTGGTTGCTGTTGAAGAGATTTGCTGGAACTGACTGATGCTGATTGACTGTAGTATTGGTTTAAACCAAGCTGGGCTCAAGACATCAAAGACCACTGACTCGGATGTTTCCGGTATTAGGATTTTCGAGTAACCCATTCAGAAGCTTAAATACTTTGTACCACAACTTGGCTATGCAGCTTAGTCATTGTAACTTACCACACGCAATATCTTTTTTGTAATTAAAAGAAATTTTCAAGCCAGGAGAAAGCCCTACTGCAATGGCTTGATTGAGTGGAGTGGCTCTCTCTCCCAAGTTATGTTTATAGTATAACGGATTAAATTGAAAAGGTATAGAAAGCAGGTACTTTTTAAAAAACCGTTAATGACTTTTATTAAAATCCAAATGTGGTTACTTTTTTGCCAGAGCAGAGTAATATCAAGGATATTATAATTATGGTTCGTGTTGGAACTTTTACACAATTCCACAGATCTATAATGGTCAAGTAAATCCATAGTATAGTATAGTTTTGAAAGAGAGGTTCAATGTTCTGAATCTCTTAGTAGAGAACTGATGAAATTAGTGCATAGTGCAAGTCATGGGGATGAGGCTAAATACTACAGAACTCGAAATGTGACTGGTAAAAGGTGCAGGGAACTGGAATCCTCCTGCCCCCATCCAAATATTCTCACTGATAGTTTCCTTACAACCGGCAGTCATTCTTGATAGCAAATTCACTTACGAGAAATTTTGGAGATCCGTCTGTCTTAAGGAAAATTTTTATTCTGTTATTTTGAATATTGTTCCCCAGATAGTTTCTTAAATTATGGACAGAAACACCGCAGTTTTATTCGTTTTTTGATCCATGATTTTAGTGTTAATCTTTGATACAGTGAGACAGTTATCTCATAGTGTATGCTGTATAACATTTTCCATAATTCTGTTCATCATTTGCATTCATATCTTCCCTGACTGTACCATGCACCTTGTAGTACTAGATATGCCGTTAATTCTAATAGTCTGGCCATAGTTAGTTGATGTTTAATAGCACGATTTTTATGATGTGCTATGACCAAATTGTGGAATATTCTTCCTAATCGTGTATTTGCATCTTTGGAACTTTGAAAGTTTATAGCATCTTTTGTCCGATGTTATTGTTTTTATTTTCCTTTCCATTTCAGCTTAAACCAACTTCGTTCCTCTTTCTGAGCAGTTTCTGTTAGAGCGTTTCAAGTCGGTTTCCTTATGCATTCTCAGTAAAAGCGATTGTGGTTCCCATCTAGTAAAAGGAAATAATTTAACACTAAAAAATAGATGGCATATTATTGAGACGTCAGCAGTAAATTACAGTGTAAGAAGAAAACTCACAAATCTCGTAATGTATTAAGCAAATTTAAGGTGATGAAATAGTTATTCTGAACAGAAAAATGTAGACATCGGGTTAAATGGTGAGAACGACTTGCTTAGCAATTTCTTAATCTTTTTGTCATATTCCACGTTAATACTTGCACAATTTGAATGTTTCTGCTACTGTTAGTAAAATTAATAATTAGTGGTAGTAGCAGTAGTAGCAATTTTCGTTTGTGTCGCGCAAGAAATTTTTATTTATTGAAGGCTCCTGTGTGCATCGTCTGTTTGAGAATAAGCTCTTAAATCCTACACTCGTTCCTGAAATTGTATAATATAACATATAATTAGTAATAATATTGATAAAAAACAATTATAATGATGACGTCTGAAGAAGAATGGGGAGGGTGGATGTAAACTTAAGCAAGCGTATCGTCGAGTGGGCCCAAGTCACTTGTCATATGCAGAACAATCCGACCAAAATTGGTGAGAATCCGTCAACTCTTTCAAAAAGGGAATCTTGACAGTCCCCCTACAGCCAGAGGGATTAAAAGTTCACGTGGAGTGCCTCCCCCAGTGCCATGTAGACCTTCCCAGGACTGTGGACCTTGGTGAAAATGAAATGAAATAATAGAGTTGTATGGAAGAACAAAGTACTGCTGAAACAAAGACTAGAATAGCGTTAAGATGTTGTCTCTTCTTCATGAATGTCCTCAAACTGTACTCTGAGAAGAACGTCACATGAATATTTAGGAAGTGCCTATAGTTGTAGCTCTGTCGGGGCACACAAAAGATGAGATATCTTGGTGTTTGCTCTACTTGAAAAAGCCTGCATGATTTTGAACTTCATCTACTTAATGATTTACTAAAAGACTGAGTGAATTCGCGAATTCGAGAATCAACCGGATGGATCAGTTCTTCTTGACCTTCATTCCAAAATAACCATCTGCCTTCCTTCCTCTGTGCATCCCTTATCAGTTAGTCTGCCCCTTTCAGAAGGTGATTTTATTATCATTCAAGACCAGTCAGTTTAGCTGTGCTTCTGAGTGTCTACGCCCGTATAGGTCTCATTACAATAAAAAAAAGATAAAAGATATGTGTGTCTCCACATTGTTTTTCTGGGACTGCAGAGAAAGGGGAATCACATTTTGGAGAAGAAGCCTGAAACAAGGTTGTGCCATGAAAATTATATACCTTTCTTTAAGGAAGATACTTGAAATTGTAACTGAGTGATGGAAGAAGGATGGGAGAGATTATATATAGGGTTTATTGTGTAATAAAAGGTTGTACTATCATTTTTAATTTTGCTGATAAATTTTAAACAAATGGAGAGAGAGAGAGAGAGAGAGAGAGGTGTGTGAAACGATCAACGTGCTAATAAAAATGTCCACACACAGTTTTAGCCCACTTATGATCACCCACAGTGTAAGCTCTAACCCCCTTATTAACCATAATTAAAAGAAAAAAATTCGTTGTAGTATAAGATTAATCTGCAAACAAGAAAATAAGAGAATGTTTTGCGAGGAGTAAATCTACAGCTGGTTACAGAACAACAGTCATTGGTATCGGAGAGAAACCAAAATGGTTAAGGTCCGAGCAGTATTCTCAAAAGGTTACATTCTCTCTCTCTCTCTCTCAGACACATGCACACGCACATGGTTATGATTACAGCACAGCGATGTACACGACGTGTGTATGAATACTGGCAACTTGAACAGTATTAATTCTTGTGGTGAACTCAGGTTCACCAATTTAAAATATTCTTTCTTATTGTACATACGGCAGAATGCAGTATTCGCAAGCATAAAAGAGTTCACTTAGATGCCTGGGTTTCAGGTTTTGATTAAGAAGACGCTGCTATGATCTCATTCATTTTATTGTTCTTAGTTTAGTTTAAGATACGTTATCGTTGTCAAGGTTAACTTTTTTTGTATTGAAAAATCCCCTAGGTTTGGTTCTACTTCACTGACAAAGTTTTAATCTGAGTTAGGCTCGGGTTTAACTTGACTAATTTAGTTTTAGTCTGTGGTTCAGGAATACCGAATATCACAGAGGGTCATAACTGTTCAACTGTGATCAACAAGTAAAACTTCAAAACTTTCTTGTATGCTGAAGAGGATTTTGACCTCTTTTAATTTCACTGTGTTCGTTGTTGTCTAAGGTATATCACCAAAGTCGGGTTATCTCTTTGAAAAAGTCTGGAATTTGTCTGTTTTCATTAAAGAAACACTTTGCGCGTCTCATTTGAAGCATCTGTAGAAGAGCATTGGTTTCTAAGCCTTTTGTTTTTCTTCCAAAAGTCTTTGTATATATACCTATATATATACATACATACATACATATATATAATACATGTGGATACGTTTATATATATATATATATATATATATATATATATATATATATATATATATATATATATATATATATATATATGTATGTGTATATGTATGTATGTATGTATGTATGTATGTATGTATGTATGTATGTATATGAGAGAGAGAGAGAGAGAGAGAGAGAGAGAGAGAGAGAGAGATTCTGTGATAACACTTAGACAGAGAAAGTAAGAACAATAATGGAAGGTTGATAGTGGAAGAACAGTGTTTTGATGTTCATGGTTGCTTTGAAGCAGATATGTGAGGAGTTTGAAAGTAAAGCGAAAAGCCGCATGTGGTGTTTAAGAATGTAGTCTAAGCTTATGATAGAATCGATTGTGAGGCTGCGTGGATAACACCGCTGTCTCCCTAGTTCCAACACTGAAATGCATATGTTCGAATTTTGGTCAGGCCCAGAACACTAGAAATGTATAATTATCTTAGGGGGAAGGTTAATTCTGAAGTTTTGTGGCTTAATTTTTTTATTAAACATTATTTATATATATATATATATATATATATATATATATATATATATATATATATATATATATATATATATATATATATATATATCATATCATACACTCACATTATAGCCTATATATATATATATACACATATGTGTATATATATATACATACTATATATATATATATATATATATATATATATATATATATATATATATATATATATATATATATATAATGTTATATAATGTGTGTCTGCGCTTGCTTGCTTGCTGGCTCGCTCGCTCGCTTAGTGATTAGATATATGAATGATAAACTGTGGTCCACATCTGCTGATGAAACTTACCTTCTTGTATATATTCAGTAAACTATTATTCAGTTTCGAAGGTAAGAATATTTTATTTTGATATTTCAGGGACTAGCTTATTTCTTAATGGAAGCTAGATGGACAAATATTACAGCGAAAGATGTTTGGCTTCTAAAGTAGTTACTTTGCAAAGAATGCCAAATTATTCAGCAGCCTCTATTTGTTTTTTCTTCATATTTCTAATGAAGCACATTTTGAACTGATGCTTTTGCAGTAAAGTGTAAATGAACAGAAACATTATGACATCACTAAGCAGTTTGAAGATAAGATTTTCTCTATTTTTTCCTAAACGTGAAGATAAAATTTGTAGTGATGCATTAGGTGTTTTTGAATGTGACCTTAATATATTTGTTAGCTAATGATATATATAATAACAGGGATCTGTTGCTGGTATGCATTATTATTTATTAGTGAATTGCTGTAATTAAGCAAAATTTTTACTTCTCTAAAGACTCTGATGTATTAAATAAATGCTTCAGTATTTCATTAAAACAGTTTGGAGAAGCTATACAGATGTTTACACTTAAACTTTAGACTATTTTATGTTAACAGGCCTAACAATTTCATCTAATAAAACTCCATTTTTATTATGGTTGCGGTGAGGAAATAATTTTCATAAGCCAGTCAATTCAAGGGTAGATTCTGCAGAGGAATCCTGATCCATAATCAAAAACATGCATTATTTGTACACATTGGCCTTCTACTCAAGTACTGAATACAAAAGTTACGCATGTTACACCTTTTTTAGGCCTTTGTTTCTTGGTAAATTAATTCTTGATCATGTTGCTACTCATTCTGTTGGTAATCCATCTGATGAAGGAATTTGTATTTGCAGGTAAGAACATATCAGAGGCTGGTTCTTGCAAGGACTTGTAACAGCCAGGTGAGTATGAACACATAGGAATTATCTATTTGCATGATTAGCTGAATTAGGGGGCTGGGTGGGGGTGTTGGGTAAAGTTAGTTGGTGTGCAGTTTCCTTGTGCCCTGCGTTGTTGAGGGAAGGGAATGCTGCTGTTGCAGGGTTATTATCGATCTGCTTATTAATAATTTGTGTCGCGCTGGGCCTCCATTTCACAAAACACGTGAGGAAGTGGTGGTGGGAAAACGAAAACGATCTTTGATAAATGAAGGTATAGTGGATTGCTTAGGGAGAAGAGACAGTGACTAGTGTATATAAATGTGTGTGTGTCTGTGCGAGAGGATGTACGTGGGCGTGCGCGAGAGAGGAGGGAATCTGTGTGAGGGTGACTGTGGAGTAAGTTGGGGAGGGAGGGAGGGAGGGACAGAGGGCCTGAAGGGCAGAAGGCAGGGAGAGAGAGGGCCCAGGTGGAGGGAAGGCTTTGGCCCGCTAGCTGCACAAGGCCGGTTGCTCCTCCCTCTAACCCACTCTACTACCTCGTCTCTCTCTCTCTCTCTCTCTCTCTCTCTCTCTCTCTCTCTCTCTCTCTCTCTCTCTCTCTCTCTCGTGATTTTGATATCGTTCATATTTACATACGAAAGCTGTATTTTTCGCGAAACAAGATTAGTCATTCTCTCTCACTCTATTCGCTTTCAAGTTTTTGATTTGCTTCAACGCATTTTAGTTCAGTTCCACATTCTCTCTCTCTCTCTCTCTCTCTCTCTCTCTCTCTCTCTCTCTCTCTCTCTCTCTTTCTGTGTCTCTCTATATATATATATATATCTATATATATATATATATATATATATATATATATATATATATATATATACACACACACTTTTACTGTGCTCTTCTATTATAATGCCAGGAAGTTTTGTGTATATCTACGCGCACACACACATATAATATATATATATATATATATATATATATATATATATATATATATATATATATATATATATATATATATATATATATATCTTACCACTGTTGAGCATTCTGTGTAGGAATGTATATGAAATGACTGATGTTATGGAAGTTTTCTGTACAGAGGATTGGTTCAGTCACAATTCAGTACTTAAATATGAATGTGACAGTGATTGTTGTAACGTTCTTCCTTTCGTGTCACTCTTTGTTTGGGGAAATTGTTTATACTATATATATATATATATATATATATATATATATATATATATATATATATATATATATATATATATAATTTATATATATGTGTGTGTATGTGTATACATGTGTGCATCGAGGGCAGAGGTTTTAGCAGAGGGTTGTGAATCCCATTCAGGGAGGAAATGCTCCCTGAATGAGGGATGAGTCTTCTATGGCCAATGACAGCCACTTTGCAGAGGGCTACTACCACATTGGTAGTAAATGGTACAATCTGCCTAAGGTTTAGATGCAGATATTTTGTACTCCAAGGTAGAGTAGACCCTAGTGAAGGATTGTGGAGCCTTTTGGGGGGAGGGGAAGTACCTCGTGAATTGCAGACAAACCTCTTCACATGAGGCCAGTGGCAATAAAGTTCTCATCCCTCTATTCTTGCTGCCCCACATGATGTGACATCCACCTAATGGTTCGGGGCAAGGGGAATGCAGCCCCATACCTCGGAATTATGTGGAAATAATAAAACTAAAATGTTAATGGATCTTGGGGTTTTGAATATGCATGGTTGAGGTGCAGATGAAAAGAAATGGCAACTGGTTTTTATAAGGAGAGGAACTTGAAATAAACCACAAATTGGAGAATACATACATTCTGAAGCACATACTCTTTCGGAGTGCCTTGCTCCCTCTTCCACACTGAAGATGCTCCAAAGTTTTATGTGCTTCTGAATATATTTCTTCTCCAATCTGTTTTTTTCCTCAAGCTTCAAAGGTCGATACTAATCTGTTACAATGTTAAATTATATTGTTTTCAGGAATCGGACTGACAGAGGGTGATTATCTCTGGGGTAGTTGAAAGGTGCAGAGCTGGAGGTGTAGCTTCTAGGGACAGGTGAAAGCCCAGATAAAAGTTGTAGTGATTGTGTATGGGCCACAATTGAATGGAATAATAGTGAAAGAAACTGTTGTTGTGGGAGTGTGAATCTGTGCATTGTGGTAATTTCAAGAACAAGAAAGGTGTTGTGATAAGTGATTTAAATGCAGAGTTGGGTAACTGAGAAAGAGATGGCAGTTTGTGTAGATTTGGAGTTCCTCGACTGGATGAGAATGCAAAGAGTTGTGAAAATGAATCTGGAAAGAGTTGTGAAAATGTATTTGGAAAGGGGAAATATATGGTTTACAGAGAAAATATACACTGGAAAGAGAAAATGGCGAAGGAAAGAGTTTGTTATTTTTTTGTTTACAGTAGATGGAAAATCCAGCCAATGGATGTAGTGGTGAGAAAAGGAGATGCTATCTTGCTTTTGGTCATATTTAGTTTAAGCAAAAGTTTAGGCAAACATTCAAGTTGGAGAGTTAGGGGAGAGGGAAATATGACTGTAAGAGTTGTTAAGACAAGTGAGTTGAATCAAGAGGAAGCAAGGAGAGTGTTTAAGGATAAAATCAATGAAAAATAGGTTAAGATTAAAGAGACAGAAGTTGATGTATATAAAGTGTGTATAAGATTCCAGGATGGGGTTTGAGGTGCAATGGCAAGGCAGGAGCAGGATTGTAAGCAGGCTCACTGAGGGGATAAAGTGGTAAAGAAGGTCGTAGATAGAAAGAATTCATGTAATTAGAAGAAGGGGAGAGATTTTGCAAGGACTTAAGAGAAAATAAGAAGTTGTTCTGAAATGAAGTTAATGCCAAACGAAAAGTGAATGAGCAAATGGATCTCAGAACAATAAGATGTAAATGGAGAGATACTGTCCAATGAGAATGCATTCCTAGGTCAATAGAGTAATTTTTATAGATTCGTTAAATGTAGATGATAGAAGGGGGTGTAAGTGATGAGGTAAATTTTTTAATACTTGTGGAAGTTACGGTTAAGAACATAAGGAGGGTAATTAAGACCTTTAAAATTTAGAAATTCATCTGAATTACAATTGACATGTTGAAATATGGTGGTGAAAGTTCTATCACGTGACTAACTTTGGTATGTAAAGCATGTCTAGATGAAGATAAGGTGGTAAAGAAATGAATGAAGGTAATAATTGGTCCTTTGTCAAGGGTTAAGGTGGTAAATGAGAGTGTAGAGCTTATGGGGCAGCACTTTGCTTGGTAAACCAGGAAAGATGTGTGTTGGGATTTTTATTAAGGTGAAACAGGTAGGGGAAGAACAGTGAGGGTTTGGATGGTGGGGAAGAGAGGGTGTTGATTGATTGTTAATTTTGAAACATATACTGAGAAATTTGGAAGTGAAGGGGAAAAACTGTATATATGGAGCTAGAGCAAGTGTATGACAGAATTGATAGAGGCAATTTTTAGGGATGTGGGATGATAGGTTGGTGAAAAGACTATACAGTTTGGAAGTGATGGGAGGAAGGAGAAATGGATGACCGAGAAGGATATGGATAAATTGAGTTTAAGAGCCATAGAAAGTATGGCCTTTATGTCCAGGAAGAAAGAGAGAGAGAGAGAAAGTGTGTGTGTGTGTGTGTGTGTGTGCAAAACAAGAAGTGAATGAGATAATGTGTGCAAGGTGTCTGTCACTCTGTAGGTTATCCTTGTGTGTTGATGTACGAAATGGCTAGTGACGTGGACATTTTCTGTACGGCTGTTTTATCTATGATTCAACGGTGTTAAATGTGAATGGGGCAATGATTGTTGTTTTTTCTCTTATTGGGCATCACCCCTTAAGGAGGAACAGCTCAATATTGAGAAAAATACATATGGTGAAATGCCACATGTTTAAATTGCGAGTGCAGGGTAGATGAGAGAATTGCACAGTTGTAAAAATGGATATCTATTAGGTACTTGTAGCAAGTAAAAAGTTTCAGACCAGTTCAAGGAAGCACTTTAGAAAAAACAATTTATATATTGGTGGGAAGTCAGTGCAGAGAGGCAAGTTAATGAAAATTGGATCGTCAAGCAAAAGATTCAGATTAAAAGATACTGTATGAGGAGAATGCAGTCCAGAGTCGATGTTTTTAGTATATTGAAGAGATCTTGCATGTTGAGGTTAGAATCTGGAGGCTAAAAAAGTTGGGCTGGTTACTGTATTTTGAGGTTGCATGTGACAGAGACTGTTAAGGATGTAAATAAACCAGTTACAAGGTCAAAGAATGGCAGTGTGTCATTAGTTTATGGATTTACAACAAGAGTGTGCATTGTAATGATAATTGTGAAATCTGACTGACTGACCAGACTGTGTAAAATGGGGAGGTACCATTTGTTGAGAGAATTGCAAATGAGAGTCTGTAATGTGATGATAGTGAAATTGGAGAGGCTGAACAGCCTTTGTGTAATGTTAAGGTGAAATTAGTTGATGGGAATAAGAGTGAGATTCTGCAGTGTGCTGCTTAAAAGGAAATTGGAGTGGCTAATCAGGCTGTTGTTAGATGGAAAGGTGCAATTAATTGATGGGATTACAACCAAGACTCAGAAGTTTGATAGTGATTGTGATATTGGAGTGGCTGACTTGGTCGTGTAAAATAAAAGGCACCATTAATTGACTGAATTAAAAATGAATGTCTGCAGTTTCTTAGTGATAGTGAAATTGGAGTTACTGATCAGTATTTTTAAAATAACAAGGTGCTATTAGTTGACTGAATTACGAACAAGATTCTGAAGTGTGATAGCAAAATTGCAATTGGAATGGTTTACCAGGCCATGTAAAATAGGAAGATACCATCAGTTGATGGATTTACAAATGAGATTCTACATTCTACTGAAGGCTGTGTTAGATGGGGAGGTGCAATTATTTGATGGGATTACAAATGAGATTCTTTGGTGTGATGCTAATACTGTAGTTTAAGTAACCAAACAGGCTGTGTTAGATGGGAAGGTGCCATTGATTGACAGAATTGTCGTCAAAGCTCTACAGTGTAGGGATGAAAGCAAAATTATAGTGTTTGACCAGTCTTTATGAGATGGGAAGGTGCATTAGCTGATGGAATTACAAGCATACTTCTACAGTGTTGTAATGATATTGACATTGGAGTGTCTGACCATACTGTCTATGACTCCTCTGAATTTTGGAAAGGTTCAAGTCAACTGACTGGGAGTAAGGAGTGCTCTTTTGCATAAGCTTGGGAACTGGTATACTGTAGATGTGTTTGTAGGAATTGTAGAATCATGAAATGATAAGTTGTATCTGGGAAGGTTAAAAGTTGGATTTGGATTGAGAAAGTAATACATAAAGCATTGTGATTGGTAGGATTGATAGGAGAAGTGCAGTGTGTGTATAAATAAAGAAGAGGATGTGCATGGCAAGAATTTGCTAAAAACAGTTGTATGAGGAAACTTAAGATTACAAGGAACATGTTAAAATGCATAGCTTCGTTCGTTGTTGAAAGGGAGCCAGTCAGGTTTGTGTCTCCATGGTTATTTAATGATTTTTTTCGAGTAAGCCAAAGAATGAAAAGGTGTAGATGCAGGGTAAGTAAGTTGTGTGAATGAAATGTGGAGTAGTTGATATTTGCCAATGATATTTTGTTAAGATATGACAAGAGAACTACAAAAATGATCAAAATGTGTGTAAGAGAAGTAAATGTGATGGTTAACAAATGTAAAGGCATGGTAGTAAATCGAAGTAAGAATAATGGAACAGTTAATGTTAGTATGGATAGAGGAAGAGTGGGGTGGATGATTTGTATAAATATTTCAGAGTGAATGTAACAGATGCTGGTTGGATGTGGGCAGAGATGATTCCAGGATAGTTGATGTAAGGGTGGTAGCTCTTTTTGAAATTGAACTTTGATTGTTGAATAGGAACAAAAGAAAAAAGATAGAAACTTGGGAAATCAATTATTTAGAATGAATATGTAGGATAAGAAGGGCTGAAAACATAAAATGTGGAGGTACAACAAAGATGTAAAAAGCTTTGGCTAATGTAAAAACGAAATAGAACTGATTGGTTGAAAAGATACGTAGTTCTGAAGTTAGCCTATGAGAGCTAGGCAGAGGGAGACGAAGAAAATGCTGGCAAATTGAATTGGAAGAGGCAATGGAATGGAAAGGCATAAATATCATGGGAATGGGAGTGTATGTGCAAGATAGAGGTAAATCATTCAAGGTATGCAAAGTGGTGGATGTGTTTGGTCCACTGCTAATGGGAAATTTCTTGTACAGAGAAGCAAACTTCTTTCAACTCCTAAAAGATGAAAGAAGCAGTGACTTGTTTTGTGGTTTAATTTTTCAGTCCCTCTTATTATATATATATATATATATATATATATATATATATATATATATATATATATATATATATATATATATATATATATATATATATATATATATATATATTGTATAGGTAATGTATTTAATTTCTTTTATTTTCCAATGTAATTAAGTATTTGATGCTTGGAACTTGAATAAAAGCAGACAGTTTTACACTTTGTTTTGAAAATATTTGACATAACAATGGAAGGAGAACCTTTTCAGAGTTTACAGTAAGGGGAAGAACATACTGTCTTATGTCAGTGAGCAAGTTAAAAATGTGGCATTATTATTAGTTTTTGGGATGCAGGCTTCACGGACGCCATTGCAAGTTCACAGGTGAAACAGGTCTTATGGATGTTGGCTGAACACAGCTGTTGGCAAAGATCTGAATCATGATTATCTCTTCTTGAAATAGAAATCTGTATATAGAGCATTCATCTGTAAAGAGTAAAGATTCTTGAAGGGTGTTGAAATCCAGACAGGAGGATAAAATTCCAATAATGGAAGAACAAATGCAAATCTTAAAGCTGAACTAATCGGTAAAATATTAGTCTGACTAGGTTTCAGGTTCGTAGCCCATTCACTAAGCTGCATAATGATTAATTCCAAATCCCCTTTAAGGCAAGCAGCAACTTCACTTGTTTTAAGGGTGCAGATAACTCCAGCAAGAATACTTTACTCACTTATTTTCTAGCAGATAACTCCAACAAATGTTCCAAATCACTGCCCTAATTAACACGAGAGAAGATATCCTGTCTTACTGGAAACACCAACAAATTCTCGATCATGACACACTCCTCAGGTCAAAGGCCAATTTAAGGGCTCTGGCTTGAGAAATAGGTCATGATCAAATATTTTTTTAAACTTGGTGTGCTGGTACTATTGGAGTTAGTGATTATTCACCCCCAAAAAAAAATTACCTTGACATTTTTTTGGAGGTCACAGGTCAATTTAAAGAGCACCATGTTACTTTTCCACAACTATGATGAAACCTTGCAGGTAGGTGTCTTCGAGGCTGGTCATTGCTCTCCTCAGTTTTGACCTTGGCCTATTATTCAAGGCCACAACTCGTTTCAAAACGAAATTATATTTTTCAGTATTTACTCCTGTCTGATTTTGCTTAAATTTGGTTGTCAGAGGTATTTTAGTTGCTGTTTATAATTTTCCCAAAATATTTTACTTTCACATGTTTTTCTGTCCCAGGTCAGCTTAGAGGACATTGTAATTATCTCCTGATTTTCGTTTTTTTTTTTCCAAAATAGGTACTGTGAGAGTTGGAGATTGGTTAAAAATTTGTTTGAGCTTGACTTGTTAATAAATACATCATGTCAGTTTAAAATGCTAAATTTTATTTCTTTAAATATAATGAAACTTTGTTGGCAGTATGTTGAATGCTGTTGTCAGTATTATTTTATCAGAAATATTCTTCAGAAAATCAAGGGAAGCAAAATATATACAGACTTTGAAAATAATGGGGGAGAAACAGCCTCTAACATGTATAAAATTGTCATCAGATAATGAAGTAACATATTTACTGAAGACAAATTTGTAATAACCTTATGTAATATGCCCTATAGTTACATAAGACTAACAAAAATATGTCTGTTAGTAAACGGTGAGTTTCACCGTAGAATTTTTTTTTCATAATGAAGATCATTTATTATCTATTATCTGGTTTATAAGGAAAAAACACTGATGGAAGTTATATTTCCAAAATATTTGCGCATGACCGAGATCTGGTGACAGTATATTTTCTCCTGTTGTAAAAAGAGTAGTCTTGCTTAAAGCCCTGTTGCAATCTCCCTTGTTTATAAAACTGGAGGTTTCCACATGATGACAGTATTAGAGAAGATTTGAATTGTGAAATAGGTGAGTGAAACAAATGTAGCTAGAGCCATGGAAGAGCTGTGTTTTGCACATGAAGCTACTGTATAGTTTCAATGTGCGCACAGCTGTACTATCAGAATCCTGTCAGCCACCACGGTGGCATCATATTTACATTTGCGTCTTACTGTGGGAAGGGGAAGGTGGGAGTTGACTGTACGGAGGGGGGAAAAAGGAGATTCGTTCTTTTGCGCGTGTCCTGGGGGAAAACTACATCGATGACAGACGATCCCAAAGTATCCATTGTGAGTCTTTACCTTCACCAGATTGTTACTTTTTTTTTGGTCATCATTTTCATTCTTTATCACCTCGGCATTAATATGAGTGGAAAATCAGTATTTTAAGAGATGAGTGAAGCAAGATTTTTATTATTTTACGTATCTAGTCTTTATGTATGTGAGACAAATTAATGTATTGCATTTCATCAATATCATATCCAGATACGTACAGACAGTAAATACTAAGCTAAATTAGCGTCTATTATTAAAAAGGGCCTTTTTTAATTTGATATCCCTCTCTACACAATTCCCAACATCCTCACATATCTTTTGTTGTATACTTCCCCGAAACCAGTCATGGAAGTTTAAGAACCCAGTGCATTTAAAATTGAAATCAGCATAAAAAAACCGGTTGTTTCGCTTCTGTAAGTAATGTTTTATTTTGAAAATATTACCACTTCTATTATTGGACATTGTTTTTGGTCCGTTGTACTTGATTAGTTACGTAAGGTTCCATCAGATCACGAGACATTTTTTATTTCAGTCATTGCGAGTGACATGATTTTTGGGCCTTGAAAAGAAGTAGTTGATAGTTGTTGTTATTGCTTCAGATATCTGCTGCGGTGATAGTATCAACGCCAAATATATTCACATGTAGGCAACAAGTCATTACCTTTGCCATTTGCTTGCCAACAGCTGTAATCGTGATTTAAACCGTCGTCAGGTTCCTTACTTGGGCTTCTTCCATCAGCATTATTTTAAAAAGAACATCCTTTAAGGTCTTAGTGGTTATGCCTCTAGACTTGCAGAACGTCAGCATCGAAGTAGTCATTTGGGATATGATGTTGCTGAGTTGTAAAGTTACAGTATAGCCGTGCTCCTATACCTTCAGTATTTATCGAAATCTGTTTTATATATATATATATATATATATATATATATATATATATATATATATATATATATATATATATATATATATATAGTTGTATATATATATATAATATATATATATATAGTTGTTAAGAGGGTGTACTCTATATTCATAAAAATATATAGCTCGAATCGAGAATATTAAGAGGGGTGTTGTAGTTGTTACAGTTGCATAAGTATCTGGTAAAAAATATATACCTGTAGACTCTGATATATGTAAATATATATATATATATATATATATATATATATGTAATAATACTTGTAACCTTACTCTTTATATTCATATATATATTTGCCGATCCATGCTTTTAAATAGGTAGATGGGGGTATTTGTTTAGAAAATAAAATGTCTTGTCAAGTTTCAGTGGTTTCTTTCTTTTTTCCTATCATTATTCGAAAAGGTCTAGAAGCTAATTCATTTTCACAACGAACAATTTTTTTCTTTAGGTTAGTTTTTGAGTCCGGGCAGCATAACCGAATGATCCGATGCTGTTTGATCCATTTTCATCTTCATCATCCTTGAATTAACCGTGTGACTTCTGCTGATGCTGTGCTCACGTTAAAAAAAGAATTATTACAGGATATCAGTGACAATTTCTCTTTTTGTTTCAGAATCGCAGTGCAATTTATCATAAATTTTAAAGCTACTTTGTCTAGAGAGCAAAGATTATTTTTCCTGGAATCGTTTATCTTTGTAAGCATAGATGGCCCGCTGATTAGCCGATGTGTAGTATATAGTAATTTATTATGCCGTGAAGAGTTGAAATGACCTTGAAAAAGAATTTGAAAACCTACGCTCAGTGAGTCTGACTTGTCATCCATTCATTCTGCAGTGATGCGACATTTCTATGCTCCGCGAGGGAGGGAGTGTATTCATACGCAATTAATATGTGTAGATAAAAGAATGAATGAAAAGTTTATTGCCCCTTTTCCTCTCGGGTTAGATTACCCACAGACTCCTCCGCGTTCATTCTTTCGAACTGTAACATGAACAAGATTTTATCCTAATTTTGTATGCTTGTCACTGAGTTTACGGGAGCGTTTAATGTAGCTTTCTCCTCTTTTTTCTTGAAGCCATCTTATCATCGATTCGTATTCTACATAAAAAACGGGAAAAATCAACATGACATGAACGGCCCATTTTGTCACGACTGACCATCAACAATTTTGTATCACTATATTATCGGAAAATTTTTGAGCGCATCTCACATTCTTGTTGATGCATACAAATTCGGGCAATGCGGATGACAGTGTTGAGGGTTGGTGGAGATCAAACACATATATGTTAATGGTGATGTCTAAGTCGAACCCGGTCTATACGCCAATTACTATGGCGTATGAATGTGATGTTAATGTCAGTCAGTTCTCTTCTTTATGAATAATGATGTCAAGGATTTTTCTGCTGTGTTATTTTTGTGAGTCTCTCCGAACTGTCCACAGTATCTTTCCGTAATAAGGTTCAAGTAAGGAAAGTTGTAGTTTTATGTTACACCGATGTAGGTTTTGCAGCCTTTTGCTCTAGGCAATGATGACTAAATTTTGTGAAAGTTAATTGCTGTGTAGCGCGCTCATTGACATACAGTGAGTCACCCATCCGATCACCACGAGAGGCTTTATTTAGTATATTATTATACTGCTAGAATTCTGAATCTCTTTACACTCGCATTTTCGTAATACTACTCATCTCGTGGTTACGCAAAATCATACAGTATATGTGGATGTTGGATATGAATGAAAGGTAAAAGGTAAAAACCTCTGACATAAATTGTTTGTGTAATATATGAGGACCGGAAATGTTGAGGTACGACAAAGATCTAATTAAAGAAGCGAGCTTACTGCGAAAAGATAGTCAAGATTGTTTTGGGGCGGTTCAGTTTGATGAAAAGAATGGAACAGAGATTTGTGGCAGTGTGAGTGCAAGTGCTGCTGGTGATCCTTGTGTGCAAATATATGAAACGTCTGATGCTTGGGAAGTTGTCTGCGCCTGGGGATCATTATTGCTTAGGGAGGTGAAATAAGAATGCCGTAGTGAAAATATTTGACTGTTAAAGTAGAGAGAGAGAGAGAGAGTTTCCAAGTGAAGATCTACTGCTGTGAATACGCAGCTTTTAAATTGGAGAATGTTATAAGGAAGTAGCATAAAATGTTTAAACCGTGTCCAGATTGCTGAATTTTATGAGGAAACGTGATTTTGTAAGTAAACGAAGGTATTAATGCGTAAAAACAAACCTGTGAAGGTCATAGCTCATAGATTCAAGAATGATCTAGACGGATAAATGGATGAAACTTTCTTTTAATTTTAATCTTCCATAGAAAAACAATCCATCATCAACTTAATTTTGTACCTAAATCATATAATTTTCAGATTATTGTGTGGTTACAGAATTACATGTGCGTTTCGGTTACATATGCATGATTTAGCAATATCTCAAGTTTGCGGTTATTGCACTTCTCGGTTTAATTATGTCGATATGAATGGCATGTACATCTCAGTCTGTTGCAGTAGCGAGGTTACTATTTTGTCCAGATTCAATAGCCCTTGGGCTCTGCAGCAGTAAATTTCATCATCTCCATCTCGTATGTAGACACTGGCAGCGTAAGAACGTGGCAGCGTCGGAATGGCTAAATAGTCATTTATCCAATTAGGTTAACGTCCCAAACAAAGAACATAGTAATCAGACGTAGAAAATTCTCATTTCTGAAAGGTCTTATGGCTTCGTAAAGCAAAAACAGAGAACACTAATATCCACTTTATCTTGAACTGCATAGTAGGATGACAGAGTTCACAGAGGAGAAAGCTCGTTAGAACTGTAGAAAAGGAAGGTAATGCTGGGATTAAAAATTGGATTTTAAAATTGGATAAGAGAGAGAGAGAGAGAGAGAGAGAGAGAGAGAGAGAGAGAGAGAGAAAAATACACTTGTAATTTATTTCAGCTTTTCAGTGCTAACGCTTAATCCTGTAAACCTAAGAGAAGTAACTCAGGTAAAGTCGTAAATGCTCAGTCATTTGATTCAGATTGAGCATTCAAGGAAATAACATTGCAGCTGAAACACGTCAGACATCCCTCTTTAGCGCCGATTAATTGAGCGTGGATGTTGGTGGTGGCAGTTAATGTTGTTTCGCTCATTGGAATCTTGAGATGGTTATCGGTACAAGATCATTGCGGGTTTAATGTTGACAAGTTACGGCTAAATGTTTCTTCGAAAAGATATAGTCTTAATTCTTAGTGCCCTGAAATATGATAGCGATAGTGATCTGTTGTAACACTTCCTGTTTTTTTTTATTAACTGGGACATATTCTTTTACGAATACTGTTAAACAAGAGTGTGGTGGTGTTTGTGTGAACAACTTATAGTTAACAATAAGTAGCGTAATTAGGGTAAGTTTTTATGTACAATATATTAGTTCTTTGCTGCAGTCCTCATTGGAAGCTAACTTCAGGATGATTATCCTTTTTGTTTTTTATATAAAAAAATATCTTATCAGTGGACTTCATATTTTTGTTAAGCGCCAGGCACCATGAAATAAAGTAAATCATCGAAATGGATAAAATGCAACGATAGGTAAAAGGTATTTAAAATATGTCAAAGGTTTCAAGGATGTGAGCGTAAGACGTAGAAAAATGTTGCGAGAATAAACCGAGAAATCTTCTGGCATTTGGAAAGGATATTACAGCTTTATCTGGGAAGAGCCTCACAAAGCAAAACTTTCGAAAAGACAAGCAAACATTGAAGGGTTGTGAAGCCAGTATAAAACTTGGCGCAGAGCTATAGGGAAAGTTCAGGTTGCACGTGGTGGGTGTCTAGATCGGCACTGCTTTGCCGAAAGTTTTTCTTTTTTTTTTTTTTTTAACTCAGAGGTATTCGGTTATTTCATTCCCTCTCGAGACGTCTGTTGCTTTGCACTTTTGGAGACGTCTTTGTTTCTCTCCATCTCGAAGATGTCTCTTGTTCTGTTCCATGGGGACTTACGTTCGTCTATCCTTTTCGCAGATTGCAGTTGCTGTGTTCCCTCTTGGAGATGACTGTTGCCTGTTTCCCCTCATACCTCTTTTTGATCCCTACCGCCATCCCTTAGCTAAGAGGTCGGTTGCCTTGATGTGTTTTTAGCTATTTACATCGAAAACATCTTACTCCGCTAAACCCTTCTCCAAATCCTCCTTCAGTCCATCCTTCTCATTTATCCTTCCACTTGCCCATGCCATCTTAATGTCGACTCACTTATCATATCAGTAATATTTAACACCCTTGCACATTTTGTAACTTCTTCATTTTCCTACCTCTTATGCAGCTAGATCCCCAAAATCCAAATCAGCATCATTTCTATCTGCTCCAGCATTGGTGCCTCCTTCCTGCTTTAGGCTCCTGTTTCTCAACCGTACATCATCATTAGCCTGATTATGGTATAATAGATTTTTTTTTTAGTTAATTTGGCATTTTTATATCACACACTACTCATGCTACTTCCCTCTATGTCCTCCAAGCTTCACGCCCTCCCACTTGGCATCTGAAATTCTCTACCTGTTTTAAATCTAGGCCTCTTCTATCCTGCTTAAATTACCTGTCCCCACGCTGCTAGCTAGACACTATAACCTCAGTTTTACCCACATTTGCCTCTATATCAGCCAATCCAAGAGATTCCTGTCAATCTCTTATCCTTCTTTGCAATTCCTCTTCAGTCTGTGATGCAATCACCAGAGAATCCACTTGTAACAATTCCCAGTTCCTTCTCTCAGTACATCCATAACAAACACAAACAGTAATGGATTTAGTGTCGATTTTTTATGTCAACCAACTTTAACTTCAAACATTCTTGTATTACGATTGGCTGTTATAATGATGCCCTTGCTCTTTTATACATCATTTCAACAATCTGTCTATCTTTTCTGGTACATCCCTCTTTCTTAAAAACCAAAACACTGTCTCCTTAAGTGTTGTATCATATGCCTTCTAAATGTAAAATAGAGCTTTCGATTATCCTCCAGCCTCTTTCTCTGCAATTGTCTTATTATAAAGACAACATCAACTCTACCTCTCTTTCTAATAAAACTGTGCTGCTATTCACCAGTCTGCGCATTTGTTTGCAATCTCTCATCAAGCACTTTTTCCAAAATCTATAAACGAACTGTTGTTAGTTTGAGTCCTGTATAATTACCACACTTTCTGACATCTTCATTCTCTGTAAATACTGTATATTTGTTGTGCTCTCTTTCGGAGATATTTGTTGTTCTCTTCCTTCTTAGGGACATCGTCCTTAGTTTGATTTTTCCTATAGAGTCTCTTGGTCTGGTCTCTCCTGGAGACATGAGTTGTTATGATCGGTTCTGGAGGTGCCTGTTATTCTGTTCTTTAAATCGACTATTGTCGATTCTCCGTTTGGATATGTCATGTGTTTCTCAGTAACGCTGGTGTTAGTTTCTGATTATTTATGTGTTTAACGCTAGTGTTAGTTTCTAATTATTTATGTGTTTATCTGTGTATTTAACTATGTATTTTTTTTCTGAGACACGTCTTCCATAAGCTCTTATCTCACATTTTTCCTGTCATATGTCTCAGTTTCGCTGGTACTGTGTGTGTGCGTGAATGTGTGTGGGTGTGTAATTTTTCCTTTTAAGATTATTTCCATATATATATACTGTATATATGTGAGTTTTATTGCTAATTTTCCATTATTTTCAACTCTTCACATCCTTTGATATCTTGTGGTTATTTTATTTGTAATTGGTTTTAATTTGAGTTTTGCACTTACACTATTACTATGGTGCTGAATTTTTAAGAATATATCAGTGTTGATTATCCTTGGAGGCCACATGTTAATGTATTTTCGTATCGATGCTACTCATTTGTACGGGTGTGCTCTTTTATTATACAGTATTGTATATTTTACTCCGTGCTTTGGCCTAAACTTCTGCATGAGTATGAGGAATGTTATGCAAGTGACACAAAACAGTTTTTCAGGCATTTCAAATCACCTTTTAGAAATAATGCAAAAATCCCCCCCCCCCCTTTCTCTCTCTCTCTCTCTCTCTCTCTCTCTCTCTCTCTCTCTCTCTCTCTCTCTCTCTCTCTCTCATTTGTTTTACTATCTAATAAGAGGGAAAAACTGGTCTCGATTACCGCACAAGTCGTTTCCTTCCCAGTTCTCTCCGATCGTTTGGAACTCTCTAGCATCCCAGTCAGAGTGCTATGATGCTGATGCCCCCAACAAGACCCCCATAAGTGAATTTTTACCTCTCTGTCGGTATGAAATCAATTCCGGGCAAAAAAGAACTAGATCAAAAAGTGCAACAGCGTCACTAGCCGTATGTGGGACATGCGCTCTTGTCCCGTTAATCAGGCGGAGAGCCCTGTGCTGTAATCATCTGCCGGGAAAGAATTTGCTACTTGTTTATTGTAGTTAGTGATAGCGTTGTTGCGCTTCTTTCCTTCTGGCATTTCGCTGGGAAATGCGGCTGATCTTTTCGTTCCTGGCACTGACGTTGCTTCTTTGGTCTGGCCTCTCTTTCTTTCTTTCTTTCTTTCTTTCTTTCTTTCTTTCTTTCTTTCTTTCTTTCTTTCTATTTTCTTTAGGTTTGTGAAGTTTGCATTCATTCAAAAAGAATACATTGAAATAAATCGATCGACTTTTTCTTTGAGTTATTGTGTTAACGTGTCGGAAAACATGTGATAACAGATAATTGACTGAAGAATAGTATTGCTTCCAAGTATAGAATCATTCAGCATTCTATTCGTTGATCGGAGTCCAGAGCAGTATGACGCTTTCGATCCAATTCCAAATCGCGTGCTGGACTTGTTTCCGGAAGTTGTTTACCGTTAGCAGGGCTGACGCCGCTCCACGTCAAGGAACAAATTCTTGTTTTTTTTTATTCATTGTACCTTAATTAATCGGAAAAAGACATTTATGCGGGGAAAGAAAAGAAATTTCAACCGCCGAAATCAAATGATACTGCGCGAAATTGATGACGAAATCGGCTGTTGAGCGCTGCGAGAGGAGACCATGAAATTTATATTAGTTTCCGATAAGAATGTCACTGTGTTTGAGGAAGAGGGAAGCAAGAGCTGTCGTAACCAAGGTCTACAGAAAACGCGCTTGACCCTCCCCCTCCTTCTAAGGGCCCCTTTGGGCTCAGACCCTTTCACATACCCCTAAAGGGGTCCGGTGCTGGGACGGACTCTTAACCACCCCTCACCAACCTCGCATCTTGGAGCTCTTCTGGATCCCGTGCAACTTCTCCTCACCCACTATCCTTCCCCCCCTCGCCCCCTCCTCTTTCTCTCCCGCCCTCCGCCCCTTTTTCTCCTCAGCGTCTCCCCGTCGTCTTCCTGTATTTTCGAGTTCCAAACCAGTCAGGCACAACTTCATTGCGTAACTTAATCGATGTGCTTCTGCATCATTTTTTTAGTAGTTCAGTTGATTTTTTAAGGTCAGAAATCACTGAAAATGTCTGGTCATTTTCGAGTACTGTACGCTAATATCTCCGTTTTCTTATCTTCTGTTTATCTTTTCTGCGATTATGAATGTAACGATTTGCGGACTCTGTTGTACTAGAGAATAGGAGAAATGTCTGTTGAACATAGGGTAGATCTATTATTTTAATACCACTACTCGTATTGGAACGTTTATTTTTTGGTGTTTAAGTCTTTCTGATATACTTCATACGCAAATGTACTAAGAACTTTGACAAATTTACTATTACCTTTTTAACATTCATTCCCCTGGGAACTGGTGCTAAACGCGGCACTCAGGGGAGTGATTCTGGTACAGTATCAAGGTAAAAATTTAATGAACCTAAAGAACTGCAAGGTAGGTCACCCGCGCGCTTTTTATTGTGCATATGTTATTCATTCATTATTGTTTCCTATTACCCAAGCCTGAAGACGTGGAAATGTTGAATTAGTCTGAAATTACAGGATTTATCCTTTTATGTATGTATGTACATATATATATATACATATATATATATATATATATATATATATATATATATATATATATATATATATATATATATATAGATAGATAGATAGATAGATAGATAGATAGATAGATAGATAGATAGATATTGAAAATGATGACAAACATCATATCTTTAATAACTACTTTGATTTTAATTTTTCACGGAAGTAATAGAATGAACTTATAATAGGTTTGAGAAAAACATTGCAGCCTTTGCAACGGACAGCCTTGATTTTTGAGATTTGATAGAAGATTTATTTTAATAAAAAAGAATGCTAATTACAGCTTACGAACCGAAGATTACCTTTGGAAGATGATCCTTTACTTCTACGTGAAAATGTCTTAAAATTCACCCACACGTATATACGCGTTTCTTCGCGTTAAGGTAACGCTTCAAGACCTTTCAATCGGAGGTGTTTAAGGCTGATGCAGATGCTTCCAGTTTCCTTCTGAAAATACACGAATTCACTGCTTGCAATTGCTCCTGGGTGCCAGATTGGTGTTCTGTTGTCGTGGCTCTTGGTATTTCCAAAGGACTCATCAGGTCCCGGAACAAAGACTAGCCAAAGAAGTTGGTCCGTAGCTTTGCATCCAGCTGTTCATTTTCCACTGTGGATATCAGTGCTGCATAGGCACCCGTCCCTTCCCTTACGGCGCTTTGCGAGGCTCAAAGCTGAAATACCACAACTTGCCTAAGGCTGATTTTATCTTAAAAAAAAGTTTGGGCTGCCACCCTCAAAATTGACCAGAGAAGAAACCAATTATTTTACTATAGTTTTTAATGTAGATGACAAAAGTTACAAAATTGTTGTAAACTTTGTTATGGGAGGTATTTTGCAAGATGGAAGTCCGTTACTGCAAAGGTTCGAGAGTTGAATCAGAATGCTTATATATGTGCGGTGATGGAAGACTTGTGAGGTTTCATGACCAGCTATCCCAGGAATTTAACTCCCGTTGGGGGTAGTGCAGTCAGTGCACCTCATGCGGTGCACGGTAGGCATTAGTTAAGATTCTTTGCAGCGTCCCTTCGGCCCCTAGCTGCAACCCGTCATTCCTTTTAATGTACCTCAATTCATATTCTCTTTCCTTCCATCTTACTTTCCACCTTCTCTAACAATTTATTCCTCGTTACCCCTATCAATTTCCGTTTGAGCGCTGAACGACCTCATAAGTCCCAGCGTTTGGCCTTTGGCCTAAATTCTATATTCTATGCTATTCTATTCAGGAATTTAACAGAGCCCTCGCCCCCTTCCCATTTTGTTGTTAGAGAAAATTACATCAAGTTGGATAATATAGTTTACAAAGAAATGTAGCTGAGTATTATTAATTTTAGTCTCTCATCAGCCTTGAAATGCTATTAGCGCAAGCAGAGGCGCACGACTGGAGGAAAATCACTGTTCCATTCTTTCATTCATTGAGATGATCATATCATCAAGCAAAATGGGCTTCTGTCAATAGTTATCATGTTGTAGGGCTATAAGGCAGAAATAAGAGAGAAATTTTATTCTTAATTTTGGGAACGAAACAATTTTATGATTCTGGTGAATTTTACCTATTTATAATTTTTCTATTTTCATTAATAATGAGTAGCAGTAAAACTTTCATTCAGTACCTTTCCCGTTTTTAAAATATCTTCAAAGCCTCTGAAGTTCGTTTAACCTCGTGTTGTCTTTTGGCTGACGTACTATGAATTTCAGGCAGTGAACGATTTGATAAAAAGTCTAATATGTCTTTTGAAGCATGAGTATTAAAAAAAAAAATATAAGTTTCCTTGAAGAGAAGATGTACCTAAGGGTTGAAGAAAAGATATAATTCTAGAGATAATATGGATAATAATGACATCTGGTATTGAGAGCTGTTTGAATAATTTTAGAGAAGTCGAGATCGCTGTGTTGTGGTGTGATACCTCTTATCACTTCAGCAGATCTTACTGAATCTTCCTCTTCAGTTATTCCTGTCTCATAATAATCTCTGAGTGTAAACTAATCTCGTGGTAAATTCTCTCTCTCTCTCTCTCTCTCTCTCTCTCTCTCTCTCTCTCTCCCCACACACATACACACTCTTATCATTATTGGAACTCATGTGCTTGCATTCACACGTCCAAACAATTGCATGCAAGAGACCAAAGTGCAAGGAAAAGCAAACAGCCAGCTCTCAATTTTTTTTAGTTACAAGGCTATAACAGCGGTGACGTTCAGTAATGTACATATTTTATGAGACCTTATTTTATCTTTTTCTCTCTGAGAATTTCTTTAGTAATTAGTCGTTTTGATATTTTTTTCTCACACCTCACTTTTCCTTGTCTTACATTTTGTAGCAAGTTATGCGAAAAGTTTTCCGCTTTCACACTTGTCTTTTATGTCATCATTCTCTCTCTCTCTCTCTCTCTCTCTCTCTCTCTCTCTCTCTCTCTCTCTCTCGTACTCGAATGTTTTCCCTGTAGTATTTTATAATTACCCTTCAGCCGAATCTCGACTGTTGGCTGGTTTCTTGAAGAATATATTTTGAATTGCTCAGAGCAGATCCCATGGTGGCTTGCTCAGCTATCTAGGTAGGATATTGTCGTCAGCACTAACATCCTGTCCAGAAAACAGCGTTTGCGTCGGCAAATGTAGGTAACTTTGGTAGAGATTTTCAGATTGATTCGATCTCGAAGTTCTTTCTAACATCATCTCAGGTTTACCTTTTTAGAATGAGCTGTCATTTCGGTGGCTTGCTGCTCCGTTAAACGCCGATGCATTTCATTGACTCGAAGATAGTTATTATTATTATTATTATTATTATTATTATTATTATTATTATTATTATGTGAATGTGCGCAGATCATACTAATGATAATAATAACCTGAGATTATTTTTTTAATTAATGAACAGTTTGGCAACCCCACGTTCATTATGAATAGAATCCATACTATCTTTTTAAGAGAGTGGTGGAAGGAATAGCAAAAAGTTATCCTTGTGCATAATGAAAAAATAATAATGGTACTGGTTACTCTGATGGGCGGGTGGTGAAAAGCTTCCGAATCAAGTGGGCTAGAAGTCAACTCGAGGCATATTGACAAGAACATGGAAACAGTTCATTTAGTGATTGTTTGCTTGACCGTAATTTTTCATTTTGTGTGTGTGTGCGTGTATAGAAGGACTCAGAGTGACTTTTGATACTAATTTGGACTTTCGTTTTCTCTCGCAGTTGTTTCCAGTTTTTAACTATTCGAAGTTAGTTAAAGTTAAAGCAATGGTGGAATAAGAGTACGAGTAATTTCGGTCATGATATAGCATTATACTTAATTCTTGTAATGTGTTAGATAAGAAAATTTGTTGTGAATGCAATTTTGAACTGCTTCATTTTTTTGTATATGATGCATTACTAAGCAGGAATAGTGAAGAGAAACTGCAAAAACCAGTACAAGAGTTTGAAAGTTTTGCAAGAGGACAAGTTTAAGAGTAAATGTGAGGAAGCTTAATATTATGTGGATAAAGTAAACCGGTAAAATGGAGCAGTGA
>NC_089745.1:64180627-64210627 GCF_040412425.1 Macrobrachium rosenbergii | reverse complement strand
ACAGGACTTTTTAATGATCTCACTCAACTATTGAAGATCCTTTAAAACTAGCAATGTGGGCAGTTGTAATTAGCTACTCTTAACAACGTTTTCCAAGCTTCTCAGGAATTCCTCATCGCCCTTTACTTTATGCAGATATAAAAATTCCTATCTCATATTTTTCCCAGGTACTTTCTTTTGATTACATGTATTTATACATTATGTGTCACCGCCACTATTTAACCTACGACCGTCATAACGCCGCATGCTGTTAGCATATCAAATATTTTTTGCGCAGCCAAATGTAGATTGAAGTTCCTGTCTGTAAATAAATAGCAAAAAGAATTATCATTTGGACATGATACCTGTTTTACTTATGTCGGATATGTAAATTTTAGAGATGCTGAGTACAAAAGTAGCATTTTTTTTTTTTTTGTATTTGTTCTTTTTCATTCTAAAGTAGTAAAACTGGTGACTTCCTGCCCCATTACGTCTGTCTTTAGAATCGTCTTTATGTTGTCCTCTTCAACTAAAAAGTGCTTGAATTGCTTTATAAGAAGATTAGCTGAGATGACATCAGTGATGTCGAATTGGTTAGGAAGTCATAATGGTTTGCTACAGCCCACGTTAGTTTTATTACGCCATCGTTAATATCAAGGAGAAAGTCTGCCTGGCGATGAGGTCTACAAGGCAAGCGAGCCAAGGACGTAAGCCAAGATAGAAATTACCCTCTGAGAGAGAGAGAGAGAGAGAGAGAGAGAGAGAGAGAGAGAGAGAGAGAGAGAGAGATCCACAGTGTATAGGAAGCAGCTTTGGAAATTTCCCAGTTTTTATTTTATGGGAAAAATCTTTCTTGATTATTTTGGGCCAGTTCCTCGTTGGGCGAGTGGGTTCCGTTCTCAGCCAGCACTCTGCTGGCCGCGAGTTCGAATCTCCGACCGACCAATGAAGAATAGGAGGAATTTATTTCTGATGATAGAAATTAATTTCTCGTTATAATGTGGTTCGGATTCCACAGTGAGCTGTAGGTCCCGTTGCTTGGTAACCAGTTGGTTCTTAGCCACGTAAAATAAATCTAATCCTTCGGGCCAGCCCTAGGAGAGCTGTTAATCAGCTCAGTGGTCTGGTTAAACTAAGGTTTTCTTAACTTATCTTGGGCTCAGGTGTCTACGGATTTCGCTTGCGTTGCTAATGTGTTGATATTTTAGGATAGTAGGGTTAAGACATGAAAGAACGAGTTACATTTACAGCTAAAATGTTTTAATCGCGGCTGAACTTTCAAGAAAGATCAGGTCCAATACCGGTGATGTGTATCTTTGGAGCTCAGCTTAGAAATCTGATTTATAAGCACATCCCAGAATTCATGTTCTATTTGATTTTTCCTTGTTAACAGTTTATTTAAGATTGGCGCCAATGGCGTAAGACATTGTCATGGAGAGGATCATTCGGGATAAGTTTATTCCATCGTTTCGCAAAACCCAGTAGTAGCAGGGAAAGTTTTTGCCTCCGATGCCTGCAGTGACCTAAAGACACCATTTTTTTTATCACGTTAGAAATATCATCACGTCCAATACAACATGTACAGCGTAGAGAAATCTGTTCATTACCACCTCCATCATCCTGGTTTTCTAGAGCGAATCTGAGGATAATGCAAACTGCAATGAGTCGCTAGAAAAAAAAAAAAAAAAATAGCCTGAACGGCGCCAGATTAAGATGGAGTCTGGTGAGATGTAGATGGTGCGCCTACATTTGACACTTTATGGCGTGATGAATTAATAAATTGATTTCTGATGAACTTTTCTGATCAGAGAAGTGCAAAATGCGTCAGCGTTTCTTCCTCCTTAAATTTCATTCCATTCGTAAGGCTTTAGTTGTGATTTACAAACTTTTCATTTACAGTCTGGTATTTAAATAAATACAAAGGAGCCCCTTGCCAACGACTGGCCACCTCCCCCCCCCCACAACCCGTCCGTTATCCACACTAGTGTTTACGACTGTAGTGCATACTAATTGGTCGTTTGACTAATCATGCATATATGTAGCTACGAGCTTTATCTTAACTACAACTAAAGCGCAGTTTTGGAATCTTTTGATCTCCAAATGTTTAAGCGAGGAGAAAATTCATTCCTGCTTTCTGCTGACATCTCCTGAATTCAGGTGTATCGATTTTATTTTCTGTTCCCTCATATCTATTTATTTATCAACTTTCCTGAAACTTCTCTCTCTCTCTCTCTCTCTCTCTCTCTCTCTCTCTCTCTCTCTCTCTCTCTCTCTCTCTCTCTGCGACTGCCTTATGATTATGTCATAAGGGTTTTCAGCTGAAGATTTACGGAAAGTTGTTGAGATGAATTATTTGTGAATTGCATGTGGAGGAGTAAAGGTTAAAAAGGCAGAATTACGGCGATGTGAAATTTAAAGAAAAAAAGGGGTAAATTACGTCGAATTAAGAGGTGGATCAGAGTATTTTCAAGAGGTTTGGTCACATGGAGAGAATGGGGATAAAAAAATTGGCGGAGAGTGTATAACGGGGAAGTTTTTGAAGGACATGTAGATAAGAGAAGTGCGTGATAGATGGTGAAAGAGGTGTTAAGACTGGAGTACCTGGGCTTACCTCCAGGAAACGAGACCCTGGAGTGACCTCGTTTGTGTATGAGAGCTACTGAAGGAGACCAGGCACCACTGCATGTGAAACTTCTGTGAATATATATTTCACGTCACGTGTCCTAGAACTTTTCGACATAGCGGGTGGCAGTGACCTGAGCTTTTTTCTGTAGCCTCTCCTTTTTAAGGGTAAACGGTTTACTGGTGACACACACACAAACTAACTATATATATATATATATATATATATATATATATATATATATATATATATATATATATATATATATATATATATATATATATATGTGTAATGTCTAATTCTAATAGCCACAATGCCCTCTTAACTTCTCGAATTCTTCGCGCTTTTTTGGATATGCTTGTAACTACGAAGCCGAAAATATCCAGACGGAAGAAATTGAAGAGCCTGTGGATATTTTCGGCTTCGTAGATACAAGCATATCCAAAAAAGCGCGAAGAATTCGAGAAGTTAAGAGGGCATTGTGGCTATTAGAATTACATATGTGTCTGTAAAAGTGACCAGTAGATTCTAAATAGTATATATATATATATATATATATATATATATATATATATATATATATATATATATATATATATATATATATATATATATATATATATATATATATATATATATATATATATATATATATATATGTGTGTGTGTGTGTGTGTGTATGTATGTATCTATCTGTCTATATAATACTAAAACTCAGAAACGTTTGTTTCTTTGTTTGTTTGTTTGAATGCACGCTTCAAGATTGGCGATGCTGCAGCAGAGGGAGCCGAAGACGGCTGGATTCTTGAAGACTTCTTCAGGCACTATAGACAGACTTCCAGGTCAATCTTATATCATCTAATAAGGAAGAAAAGATGGAAAAAATAGATAAACGAGGAAAATTTCATCTTTAATCTAGACTTAATTGAGATATACTTCTTAAGATTTAATTATGCAAGAGAGCAAAGATTAGAAAGTAAATTCTTTCTGTCAGTTCTTTCTTCTTCTCTTTCTTCTCATTTAATATAAATTTTCAACGTTAATTGACCCAACGGGTCGCGGGTGGTGTAGCATAATACTAAAACTATGAAACGTTTGTTTTTATGTTTGAATGCACACTTTGAGATTGGCGGGGAGGCAGCAGAAGGAGCCGAAGACGGCTGGATTCTTGAAGACGTCTTCAGGAAGTCGGGATAATCCAATGGGTGTTTATCCAAAAGTTCTTCAGGAGCTGAAGACAGCTTCACAGGATCCTGGAGTCGTGAAGAAGTCTTCAAGAAGACGTTAAATCCAATGGGCGTTTCTCCAGGAATCCTTCAGGAGCTGAAGATGGCTTTACAGGATCCTGGAGTTGTGAAGACGTCTTCAAGAAGACGTTTTAATCCAATGGGCGTTTCTCCAGGAGTCCTGGGAATCCTGAAGGTTTCTGGGAATTCTGAAGGCCTTTGGGGCTTCCAAGACTTCAAGACGATCTCCAGGCTCTGAAGCACTTATATATATATATATATATATATATATATATATATATATATATATATATATATATATATATATATATATATATATATATATATATATATATATATATATATATATATATATATATATATATATATATATGTATATATATATATATATATATATATATATATATATATATATATATATATATATATATATATATATATATATATATATATATATATATATATATATATATATATATATATATATATATATATATATATATATATATACATATACACGCACACACACAAACATTAGACCACCCGTGACCCATTGGGTCACTTAATGTTGAAAATTTCTGGCCAGTTAAGGTTGCATGACATTGTGATGAAAAAAAAGTAGCATTTCCATACCTTCGTGTATACATCCAAAGGCTTCAGAGTCTGGAGAGCGTCTTGAAGCCTTCGGAATTCCCCGCAGAAATCGGGTCCTGGAAGGACCACATCCGATTCCTTCTCCATAAGTATCCAAGCTAGACCCGATTTCTGCGTGGGAATTCCGAAGGCTTCTGGGGCTCCCGCAGGCTTCAAGACACTCTCCAGACTCTGAAGCCTTTGGGATGTATATACGAAGGTATGGAAATGCTACTTTTTTTCATCACAATGACATGCAACCTTAACTGGCCAGAAATTTTCAACATTAAGTGACCCAATGGGTCACGGTGGTTTAGTGTGTGTGTGTGTATATAATATATATATATATATATATATATATATATATATATATATATATATATATATATATATACATATACATACATACACACACACATATACACAGTACACACACACATATATACAGTATTTATATGTGTGTGTATGTGAGTATGTGTTGACTGCTCCGTTATTAAGATTAACTGTTACCCCAAGTCAGGCAGAAATGAAACATTAAATGAAGTTCAACAGATATATGCAAACCACTCCGGTATCACGTAATATATAAGATAAAATGAACCAAGTCAATCTAAACTTGCACCTGACGACGAATGGTCTCAGACAAACAAGATTACAGAGTGGATTACGTAGCATGAAACTCTCCAGGAAATAAGTCGGTGACAGTGGAATAGCGCTACGTAGAGATTATCTTTGGGGTAAAGAATTCATCAGGGGAGTCAAGACGCTCAACCAAAGGATACTGAGGGAAGGGATGGCTGTGCGGCTTTACCTTTTCAATTTTTTTTTTCTGGAAAACTAAAATAAAATGTGAATAACTTTTTTTTTCATATTGTGTGCAGTAATGGTTTGTGATTGCTTAATGAAGTTCATCATAGTAAATTGCGAAAACAAGATATTTAAGGGCGTGCATACCATGGATATCGTCGTTATCATGGAAGTTGAAAATTAATGTGCTTCATGTCAGTGATATCATTTATAACTAAATATAGCAAGGTGAGTAGCGGCATCCACGATGACAATAATTAAGCACCTTTTGTAATAACAACTTTCACATCCACAGGTGTTCGGTGAAATGAAGTTGATAAATGGATGCAATATGATACTGGAAAAACTACTGTAGACAATATTCTTGTTTTCGGTTTTATGTGAAGGTTTGGAAGACGGGCAACAAGAGTAAACAAGTAAAAGATGTGCCGAAGTCGAAGCAATCGAGTTTTCTTTACAGCGTATAATGCTGTATGAAACTGTCAGCCACGGCCCATGAAACTTTCATCCACGGCCTGGTGGTGGACTGTTTTGTTGGTACCTATAGAGGTGCCAGACGTACGATCATGGGTAACTTTAATTTTAAATCAAATAAGAACTACTGAGGCTAGAGGGCTGCAATTTGGTATGTTTGATGATTGGAGGGTGGCTGATCAACATACCAATTTGCAGCCCTCTAGCCTCAGTAGTTTTTAAGATATGAGGGCGGACAGAAAAAGTACGGACGGACGGACAAAGCCATCTCAATAGTTTTCTCTCACAGAAAATTAAAAGCTAAGTGGGATATGTTTCTGAAAAAAACGCCCTCGTCGTAAAAGCGGAGACGTCATCAGAATCGGAAAGTATACGCCTAGGAAATATTAGTGTTGGTTTTTGTAACAGTTTGCCACCAGCTAAGGTGAAGACGTCAACAGAGAAGAGATCTTACTATTATAAAGCTGGTACTCCTTGTTTGGAAGTTTATTATAAAGGCATATGAGTTATGACTAACGAAATGAAAATGAACGAGGCCTCATGTGTGGAAAAGCAGATGCATAAGACGCACTTGGCTGGTAGAAAATACCCATTATGAATTCCGATCATGTAACCAGTAGCGCTATTGTCTGATAAGCAATTCAACATGGAAGAATTTATGAAATATTGAAATAATGTTAAACTGTGGTATTTTTAAAGAAAACGTAAATTCTCAAAATCTCAGTGGCTTGAAATTCCACTGTTTACGTTTTCTTGTCGTCAACACCCTAGTCGTCTGGCTGCAGTTATTTCAAGGGTTATGAATTAACGTTAATAGGCCCATTTCTTATTTTACTTTATGAAAAACGATGTGCAGAAAATTTCTGAAGAGTATTTACCCATAATCTTGACAAGTTTGCATTCTTCCGGTACCTCCTCTTGTTGAAATGATTTAAAAAACGAAAAAAATCTGACTACCTTTCGCACTGCCTTCCTAAATTCGAGATTTTAGTTGCCGCATCAACGCTTAGAATGTAATGTATATAGGAAGGCTTATACGTTTTTCGTATGAGAATTACCACCACTCACCAACAGAAGAGCGCGCATAGGTATCACACCCAGTGACAGAATCTCTCTCGATTTATTACATACCAGGCACCTAAATTATAATAATGGCCGTACTGGAAGATTGTCATCCATTATACTAAAACATTTAATTTTACGAGGTCACAACCACCCTTGCCTGCTTTGTGATTAGCAAGGATCTTTATTTATACTGAGGGGCATTGCATGTGAAAAAGTTCTTGATCATTCGGCATTTGAGAACTTAAGCATGCGGTTTCCTGTTTCCTGCCCTGAATCACTTCACATTTGCTCAGAGGGATGAAACAGAGCACACTCATCAGTTATTGCAAAAGTATAGTAGACCGAACCAGATTTCATATAGGCCTATTTAGTACAGAACGGATGAAAAATGTTTTTGTGTTAGAAGTCGGGTTTGTTTCAGTTTGCATTGCAGCTATCCGTGTTTTCTCGAGGTGAGGCATGTTTTAAGTTGCTTCATTTGCTGTGAGGAAGTGCATAGAGTTGCTAAACCTCGTGATCAACAGGAAGTATTTTGGAACCAAAATTCTGATTCATTGGGGCTAATACTAACTCGGCGTGATTGGAAAAGCACTAATAATTTTTTTGTGTTAATCATATTATATACATTATTAGACATGTCTAACGTTACGTATTTAAATAGATGCATTTATGCAAACATATACCGTATTACAATTTCGTCTGACGAAGAGGGAATCCCCAGCATGCTTGTGAAAGGCAAGGGGGTCACAGAAGCCATGTAGATTATTGCCAGTACAGATAAAGTTGTCACTTAGATAATTTACAGTAATTTTCGTGAAATGAATTTAATATAATATTGTGTTTGGACTGTTCTTTCCTCTGCTGTCAATCTGTAGAATTCATACCTTGTTTTCGTTTTCCTTTATTCTTTTTTTCTCATGTTCTCAAGTGAAGTAATTAAAAAAAATTGTATGGAAGTATGGTTTTGAGTGTGTAATAGACTGAACCAGCAGCCAATGAGTATAAAGGTTTCGTTACCGTGCCCTGGCATCCTGACGGTCATCAGTGCGTCCGATTTTTTAAGCTAGGTTGGCAGTGTAAGATAATGAAGGTTTCAGGCTATAGTTGGTCGCGACTGTATTCATCGGGTCAAAAGAATATGAGAGAGATTCTTGATATTTCTCCTGAGAACTTTTTTTTTTTTTTTTTAAAAGCTGCTTTCAGGATAGGATGTCAATAAATATGATGTCTCCAAAAGTCCAGCTTATTTCTAACAAAATATTCTGCCCAGGTGTTTTCAGCTAAACCTTTACTTATGAACCTAAAGATGTAATTACTTCTCTTGAAATTACCCTCTGGAAGTTAAAGGAGATACTGAAATTGACCGAGTGTTGCGCTTAAGGGAAGTTTCTTTGCCTGTAGGACGACGACCACTCAGCGGTGTTCACAAATCCTGCCTCGTGTTCCTTAGGCCGTTTGCCATAAACTTAATCGGTATCTGTCAAGAAAAGTTAAGTATACCTTAGTTTAACCAGACCACTGAGCTGATTACCAGCTTTCCTAGGGCTGGCCCGAAGGATTAGACTTATTTTACGTGGCTAAGAACCTGTTGGTTACCTAGCAACGGGACCTACAGCTTATTGTTGTATCCGAACCACATTATACCGAGAAATGAATTTCTATCACCAGAAATACATTCCTCTAATTCTCCATTGGCCGGCCGAGACTCGAACTCGGGCCTAGCAGAGTGCTAGCCGAGAGCTCTACCGACTTGTCCACGGAGGAACTCGGTATCGGTATCAGTCAGTACAAGAACATCCAAGCCATCGTTATTTTAGGCAATTTTGATAAAAATGGGTGCCAGCGCCATGTTGTATATAGGTGTCTCAAGTGTTATTTGCATGTCTAGATATGGGCGTGCCTCCCTCTTCCTAGTAACTACCTGTTGAGAATTGTAATACTTAAGTAATTTTGAGTGATCAGTCATTTGCAGTTTTCCCGTTTATCACAGTCTGTGTGAGCCATGTGTAGAGTTAATGTCTGGAGTCACGTTTCAGAATTAGGAAAAAAGAAGTAAATGCCCTAAGAATTTGGTTTCGGTGCAAAGTCTACAGCTAGTTTGGACGTTCGTGTTTCTACTATAGGCTGAAAATTATGCATAATGTTAGAAGCTGTATATACATATATAGCTTTCTCTCTCTCTCTCTCTCTCTCTCTCTCTCTCTCTCTCTCTCTCTCTCTCTCTCTCTCTCTCTTACTTCTGTTACTCTGAGCAGATCTTCTTGGTCAGAGACTGTATTTGAAGCCATCAAAATTCGGCTGCATTAGAGAGGACTATCTGATTAGAGATGGAAGGTATTAACACTGAACTGTTATCCAATATCCAAGTTTTAATTAATATAGAGCTTACGTTGCCTGGCTAGAAGGGAATACTATTTATCAAGCGAATTTTATTCCGGATTTTCGTCGAAGTTATTTTGCCGTATGCCGTTTAATCTTAAGAGCTACAGTCGGAGTTAATACTTTGTGCTACCTGGTAGAGTGTAGACTGTAGTGGGTTGCAATCTGTTGCTGGAGAGACGGAGAGAATAAGTTGGAATTAGTCATCTGATATGATGTTTATCTCTCTCTCTCTCTCTCTCTCTCTCTCTCTCTCTCTGGCCCCGTGGCGTTGTGGTAAGCGCGCTACCTAAATTCTCGTGTGCCTCTTTTGACCTGATCTGAACTATGTACCTGGTTGTTGGTCAACAGTTGCAAGTCGTGACTATGACGAGGAGAGAGAGAGAAAAAAAACCCACTAGACATGAGGGTTCATTGTTCCCTAAAAATGTTGACCATAAAAAAAGGGAAAGCCCCGAAGAGGTAATCCTTACCATTCATAAGATTCTCTCTCTCTCTCTCTCTCTCTCTCTCTCTCTCTCTCTCTCTCTCTCTCTCTCTCTCATGATACCTGTCATTTTTAATTACCATTTTCGCTTGGTGGTCGGATGTTATTGCTATTTTAAAATCCCACGACGACGAACACCTTCAGGAGGAGTACGGCGATTCCACGCGACTCTGGCCCGTATTGTGGGCGATTAGAATCACGAGGCGACGCTCCCCGCACACTTGGAGTTATTTTGCAAATGGCCATCGGGTCTTTCTCCCCCTCCTTCCTCTCGGTGAAAATGCCTCATTAAGTATTATTCGGTCGCTAGTTAAGATATCTGGAATTAGTTTTCTTTGTAGCTTTAGGGAGCTTCAAGTACCGATAGGGAAATGAAGATGGCAACTTCCGGCTATTTCGCTCTGCGTGAGGATATTTTTTGTAAGGAGATGGCCTCTTTTGAGGGTGTTGACAGCTTGATAAGGGACTTATTACTGTTCATTAACAATCCAGAGCACTCTGCCCTGTCGACCTCAGTGCAGCAACGGCTTTGGAGTCATCTTTTGATGTGTATTCTTACTGTTTCTGAAAGCATTGGCAGTTAACACACCATTGTCATTAGGTAGCCAAATTACTGCAGAGTTTTTTTCTGATTTTTATGTGTATTTTATTTCACTTCTTTGCGATTTTACGTTTTTCCACATTTCTGTGGTAGCCTGCATAGCGAGTTAATGAACTTTGAAGTGTTTCATCTGAAAGTATGCACTTTTTGAGTAATAATAATAATAATAATAATAATAATAATAATAATAATAATAATTAATAATAATAATATTATTATTATTATTATTATTATTATTATTATTATTATTATTATTATTATTATTATTATTGTAAAGTGAACATTAAATGTTTATACAAGTCTTATCACTTATTTTCATCTAAGATTGATAACTGTATACATGAGAACAAGTCTCGCATCTAGAAACGGATTTTTTCAAACGGTTTCTCTGATACGTATTTGAAATCTGTAATGCAGAGACCTTTGAGTAGGAGAACTCTATGCTCTTGGCCAAGAGCTGAAGCAAGTGAAAGAGAAATGGGGGAATGGAAGTTTATAATAGTTAATGGGGACACACACACATATATATATACATTAAGGTTAAATATACATACACACACATTATATATATATATATATATATATATATATATATATATATATATATATATATATATATATATATATATATATATATATATATATATATATAATCATCAATGAAGGGCAGAGGACACACAGATATACAAGCTGACTTTATTCCAACGTTTCGTAATTATCGAATTAATTACATCATCAGGGCTGTTAAAATAAGAAATAAAATTCTTTGTAAAATCATAAGAGCTAAAAATAAACATTCCAATATCAGAGATCACTCAAAAATTTGTAAAACACACATTGATAATAAAGACTTCTACATTTTAGGCCATACCACCAACCCTCAAGACCTTGTTATTCTGGAATCACTTTTCATCAAACAACTTGTTCCGTCGTTAAACACTCATACGTCCTCCTCTCCTCTATATTTATCCTGACTTGTGTTCTTTCTATTTATGTTTATGTTTAGTTTAAAGCTGTCACTCCTCTAGGTCGGTCCTTATTCTTTTGTTCTGTAAACCCTTTTCACGGATAGTTTTCAATTTTAGTTTACTGTATATTCTGTTACCTTCATTTTAATGTAATGATTTTTAAAATTTTTGTTCTTTAATTTTAATGTTTGTGTACATTTGTGAAATTTTTGTATGAATAATTTTTAGCCTTTATTTTTAGCTTTTATGATTTTACAAAGAATTTTATTTCTTATTTTAACAGCCCTGATGATGTAATTAATTCGATAATTAGGAAACGTTGGAATAAAGTCAGCTTGTATATCTGTGTGTCCTCTGCCCTTCATTGATGATTTTAAGTATGGATTGACTCTGACTCCTCACACTAATATATATATATATATATATATATAAATATATATTATATATATATATATATATATATATATATATATATATATATATATATATATATATATATATATATATATATATATATATATATATATATATATGATATATAGAGAGATATATAGAGAGAGAGAGAGAGAGAGAGAGAGAGAGAGAGAGAGAGAGAGAGAGAAAAGAGTTTGACTATAGGGATCCAAAAATTAATCTGGATGATAGTGTAGAGAAAAGGCAACCAAGCCTAGCAGCCCGATTTGAAACGAGTATTGAGTGTGCCTTCGAGCCTCAAATTACCTTAAATTAGGCGTAAGTGACTGTGGTAGTTGTGACGTCAGATAACCAACAATTAGTCAGTCAGCCAGAAAGGCATGATGCACTGAATACAGAAAGTGACCTATGTGCAGGAAAAGTCCTTTGTGCGGAAGTTTTTGAAACGGTATTATTAACCCTTATTTGAAAATGTCTCTCTCTCTCTCTCTCTAATATATATATATATATATATATATATATATATATATATATATATATATATATATATATATATATATATATATATATGTATATATGTATATATATCGAAATGAATGTACGTAATTTCACTGTAAGAAATATCAAGTATGCTATTTATCGTCAAGGAGAAAACAACGAAGTCTATTGACCTGAGAAATATCGTGCAAGCTGCTGTCTGTTGCTCCTGCTGTCGCCTGCAGCCAGGGCAAAATATTCGATCGATCTCCCCTCCGCTGCTCCTGCCGTTGGCTCGGGATTCCTTCTGCTTTGTCCATATGTGCTGTTGTTCTGTTTCATCAGTGCATCGACGGAAATCGTTGTTCCATTTACAATGTTAGTGAATCGTATTATGTTATATTTCTTTTCGCCGAAGACGGCGAGGAGGCATGATTTTTAGAGATTATTGTTTACAGTTGGTTCGGGGTAATCTGCAGACAGGCGCATGCTTGAAATATATATATATATATATATATATATATATATATATATATATATATATATATATATATATATATATATATATATATATATATATATATATATATATATATATATATATATATATATACATATATATATATATATATATATATATATATATATATATATATATACACAGTATACACATATATGTATATGTACACATACATATATATACGTATATATACATATTCAGTATATGTGTGCATATATATGTATATAAATAAATTTATATATATTTATATATGTATTTAAACCCAAGGATGATGGTATCTGCACAAGCATGTATTTGTGAGTGGGCGTACGCGCCTCCATGCACGTGCGTGAGTGCTTACTCCACATTTTGACAGAACTTAAACGCCAAAGCAAAAGCTGTTCATTCATTGAAAGAAACTATTTGGAAAAATCCCTTGATGGAGCAGAGCAGAGCAGAACATTAAGCTAAAGCCCAGTCGCTATGGGATGTTTTACCTAGCCCAAAGCTGCTTTCGCATGGATTTGTTCATAGCATTCGGCCAGAATTGGTGTCAAAAGTACACATTTTTAATTACCATTGTTTTGACTTGTGCAGTGTTAGATAGAGAGAGAGAGAGAGAGAGAGAGAGAGAGAGAGAGAGAGAGAGAGAGAGAGAGAGAGAGTGTTTCTGTGATTTGTTTCATTCATAGGCGTTGGGTGCCGAAATGCTCGTTTGTTACTTGGTTATTACGTTATGAAGTTGCACTAGTTTTAATTCAAAATCCTTTATACCTGTTTGGACGTAAAGCTTGATTCAGAATTACTTATTGTCTTCTTCTTTCGACCTCATTAGTCCCACTGTATTATAGCAGGGTCGGCCGCTCAGAATTACTTAATTGTATTTGTGCTTAAAGCGCCGTTCCAGATAAATAATATGTATTTGTGCATAAAGTTTGACTCCAGAAAGATTTTTTTGTTTTGGTTTATATACAGAAATCTTGATACAAAACTTTGACGTGTTTTTACGGAACATCTTTTTTGTGTTACTACGTGAAACTTGATTCAGATAAAATTTTTTATGGCTGTTCGTAAAGGTTAATTAAAAACATTTGTGTTATTGTAAATAAAGAGTGATGCCAAAAAACTTTCATGTATCTGTTTCCTGTTTATACGTCGAGAATGATTCTAGATAATATTTGTGCATTTATTTGTAAAGTTTGATAAGATTAAAACTTTAGGTTTTGTGATTAAGGTAGTCAGAACTCCTTTTATGTATTATTCGTAAAGCCTTTTTCTGAATAAGTTTCATATCTGTACGAAGAGCCGAATGGCAACAGCACAGAACTGCTGTGATGGGAAGCAGATTTATAGACTCCAATGCTCAGATTCTGCCTTTCGTTACTCTCTCACCGGGTAACAAAATCGAAACGAATGAAGAACAAGTAAAAAATAAGCCAAAGTTTCTTCGGCGCAATCGAGTTTTCTGTACAGCGTATAGTTAAGGCCATAGAAAATAGATCTATCTTTCGGTGGTCTTGGTTGAGCCGCGACCCATGAAATTTTCAGCCACGGCCCGGTGGTGGCCTGTCCTGTAGCGTTGCCTGACGCACGACCATGGCTGACTTTAACCTTAAATAGAATAAAAACTACTGAGGCTAGAGGGTTTCAATTTGGTATGTTTGATGATTGGAGGGTGGATGATCAACTTAACCATTTTGCAGCCCTCTAGCCTTAGTAGTTTTTAAGATCTGAGGGCGGACAGAAAAAGTGCGGACTGAAAAAGCGCGGACGGGCAGACAAAGCCATCTCAGTAGTTTTCTTTTACAGAAAACAAAAAATCTGGAGATGTAATCGGCGAATTTTTGTCGTTTGCGCGTAATGGCTGTGGCGACCGTGACTGTCTGTATGTAGAATTCATGAGCCGCTGAAATTTATATAAAAGTTGGCGAGAGACGCATGCAAGATTGATGGAGAGGAGTACAACTCGGAGGAACAGTGGTCAGACGGTTTTAGAAACAGCCTCGGCTTCCCTGAAAATCTGCAACAAACTGAAGCCTAGATTTCATCATTATGTGTATAGTGTAGTTGGGATATCAAGTGCCTCAAGTTCATGTATGGGTTTGGCTCTCTCTCTCTCTCTCTCTCTCTCTCTCTCTCTCTCTCTCTCTCTTTCTCTCTGGTAAGCCTCATCTTCCGGGATGAAACCCTTAAGAAATTTTCTCTCGATGCAGTTACCAGATAGAGCTCTCAGGTCCAGCTCTGGTAGTCTGAATGCAGAACATCATGAGATGGTTTGACTTCCTGGCAGTGCTGAAGATATTAAAGTTCTTGACTGACTTTCTTTAATTACATTTTATTATTATTATTATTATTATTATTATTATTATTATTATTATTATTATTATTATTATTATTATTATTATTATTATTATTTTATTATTATTATTGGTGGTGGTGGTAGCAGTAGCAGGAGCAGTAGTAGTCAGCAGCATTTAACAGGTGCTCACATTCATTTGGAAAAAGTCAGAAGACTATGAACTCAGCAGGTAGAGTACAGATAAAATGTAGACGTAAATAGATATTTAACTGATAAAGATCTAAGCACATATGAACAGTGGATGCGACTGAAAAGAGCAGTAGAAGCTCTGGCGATATTTTACGTATCAAATTAATTATAACAAAACTGGTTACTGTAATGATTTTGTGCATTAAATTGGCCTGGCAATAGCCGAGGTCATCTTTGCTGAAAATACTTTTTGATGTTTTTAAAACAAAGAAAATAGAGTATCAATCGTCTCACCAATTTGAACGTGTACCAAAAATACCTGCCTCACAATAAACTTCATGAATGTCATTTTGTTAACCCCTCAAGAACAAACTTACACTCCTAAATTACTTGGTCTTACAGGGACTCGGATAAAAAAAAAAATGAATGATAGAGAAAAGCTCAAAATTTTTCAAGTGCTTTTGCGAAATATTTTGATGCTCAATGATTCATTGAGATAACGAAGTTCATAGTTGTAACGCTTGTTATATATAGGCAGATAGATAGTGATTTTTCTTTCAGCCAAGAAAAGCTAGAAATACCTTAATTATGAAATACCTTAATTGGAAGACCGTTTAATGTAATTCTGTCCAAATTCATCGACATCATGGAAAATCGGCCAAATACGATATGATTTTGCATTATTGGTAGATGCTATAGAACGTTGACCGATGGCCACCTATATTAAAAAAATTTTCACATCTTTCACAAATTGTGCTTATAGACCAACTAACTCGTCTCTTCTCACTTCTGGAAGGGCGATCATTATTTTGCAACGTCTTTAGCTTCTATATCTGGAGTCCAAATTTAGCTTTGTCTTCTTGTTTCTTTCGGTCTGACTTTGTTTTCCTTCAGTTTGCTTTTATGTTGTATGGTAAAATTGTTAGAGTGGGATTATGAACGTATATGTTCAGTGTTACTGGTGATGTAAATTGATGCATTAGTGTATACCGCGGCTAAATTGTTATAAAATAAATGAAGTAACTCTTTGTATATTAAGAAAGCTTCTTAATATACAAAACATGGAGGTTTACAATCATTTATTATTTTTCAATGATTACCGCATACATGTTAAATGTGTAGAGAAGAAAATGCCGGAACAACACCGAAACCTTAAAGCAAATGAGACTGGTTTTAAACAAACTCCATCTCACCCAGTTCCACCTCACTCAATTTTTCATTTATAGAGTTATACTAAATCTCTCTCTCTCTCTCTCTCTCTCTCTCTCTCTCTCTCTCTCTCTCTCTCTCTCTCTCTCTCACACACACACAAATTATTGCTAAGCACATGAGAATAGATTCTGTTTGGTTTCAAAGCATCGGCACGAGAACAGAATAAGATTACCTGGTATTGCGGCAGCCTCTAGGACACCCTTTGGGCAAGGTGTAAACCCGTAAGCCTACTTTGCCTGGGTGCAGCTCCAGCACCTCGAGGGAGATAGTTTGGTCAAAGGCTTAGAAATATCCCCTTGAAAGAAAAGGCGCAGATGTGGACGTATCAGGCGACCAGAGGAGGATTCCTAATCTTTCCCGTCTAGAGCTACAGTGGCCGTACTCTAGCTGTCTTGGCTAATTTTGCGGCCAAAGGAGGTGGGTCTGCATGAATGGAACCTTGCTCCTGTCTCCCTGGATCTTGGGATGGCCGACGGTTTGGTAGAAAAAAGTTAAGTATACCTTAGTTTTACCAGACCACCGAGCTGATTCACAGCTCTCCTAGGGCTGGCCCGAAGGATTAGACTTATTTTACGTGGCTAAGAACCAGTTGGTTACTTAGCAACGGGACCTACAGCTTATTGTGGAATCCGAACCACATTATAGCGAGAAATGAATTTCTATCACCAGAAATAAATTTCTCTAACTCTTCATCAGCCGGCTGGGGGAATTGAACTCCGACCCATCGAGTGACAGTCCGCAGCTCTACCGGCTCACCCAACGAAGGGCTGACGGTTTGGAAGAGGAGGCCAAGGTGAGCATACACCATAAGTAGTAATGGATGGTGGAGAGGAGGCCAAGGTGAGCATGCACCATAAGTAGTAATGTATGGTGGAGCCATGTATATATTATTTATGTGTTAGAGTCCGTGGAGGAGTCATTGGTTAAGTACACTTAAGGATAGCCATTTCCTTTAAGCGCGCAGCTCCTAGCTATACAAGGTTAATGACCCTGCCATATATATATATATAATATATATATATATATATATATATATATATATATATATATATATATATATATATATATATGTATGTATGTATGTGTGTATATATATATATATATATAAATTATATATATATATATATATATATATATATATATATATATATATATATATATATTATATATATATATATATATATATATATATATATATATATATATATTTATATATATGATATATTTTTTTTATCAATGATATATTTTTGTAACAGTAGTCTACATGAGTAAAAAAAGCCACAATGTATATAATTGATAAACTGTATTTTTCAAGATACTGAAAAATACAAAAGAGGGATAAAAACAAGGGAGCTTTCGACCGCTTGCGCAACGGTCGTCTTCAGTTGGGTTTATCCCTTTTTTGTATTTTTTGTATCTTGAAAAATACAGTTTATCAATTACATTATTGTGGCTTTTTTACTCATTATTTTCGATCACAATATAGTGATGCACCACAAGTAGTCTACATGTAATGAACTTCCGTTTTGACTTGCCGTCGTCCAGCATTTGACCAACCCTTTACTCGCTGACCTCCATATTAGTAAACAGAATGAAGGTATTTTGATCCGAGCTTTGACATGGTACGTAACGGTCTTTGGGGGGTCAAGACTTGCTCACTTGTACCTTTGTTATATTGCCGTCATTTTTGAAGGTATGGGTACACGTGTGTTTATAGAATTAATTATACCTTAGTTTAACCAAGCCACTGAGCTGATTAACAGATCTCCTAGAGAGGGCTGGCCCGAATGATTAGACTTACTTTACGTGGCTAAGAACCTATTGGCTACCTAACAACGGGACCTACAACTTATTGTGGAATCCGAACCACATTATACCGAGAAATGAATTTCTATCATCAGAAATAAATTCCTCTAATTCTTCGTCTGCCGGCCGGAGACTCGAACTCGGGCCTAGCAGAGAGCTAGCCGAGAACTTTGCCGTCTCGTCCAACGAGGAACTGTGTGTTTCTAGAATATCGGATGATTGGCGTAGGCCAAAACAAACCAAAGATCATGACCAAAGAAGTTGGGAATTTTAAAGAGAAGAAACAAAAGAATGACTTTGCTATTAAACGAGCAGAATGGGATGATCAGGTTTTAGGTAAAAAGATAAGGTCTGGGAAAAGTGAAGCCCCAAGCAATAATTTGGTAACATTATTTGCTCAACTTCGTTCTGTAATGTAGATCAGACCAGAAGTTTGGCACACACATCATATTACCAGTCCCTTCCAGAGACCTTTGCAATGGGAATGGCATTGTTAGTTCTTCTTGCCTTGGGAAATGTATGAATACCTTAATGTGATAGGAATACTTATTGGCACTTTTCTGTTGTACATCTTTAGTAATTATTGTACTTTTAACTTCCGAAATTCTGACGAACTTCATTTCCTACGGCAAATAATGATACTCATATTAGGTAAGTATGACTCACTTATATAGTAACGGTAGAAAAAAGAATGAGTTCATTTTGTGCCCATTGTATTTTGATATTCATTAGTACCTTTGATATTCTGTTACTACATTTATCATATTTCATTCGTTTAGGTCTACTCCTGCATGGCACCCCTCTCTCTCTCTCTCTCTCTCTCTCTCTCTCTCTCTCTCTCTCTCTCTCTCTCTCTCTACCTACCTACCTTAGTAGAAAAGGCGTGTGCTGCTTTAAGTATTTCAGTAAGGCAGCAAACGGGGCACTATTTCTCTCACAGTTTCACTATATTTTAGGGGAATGTTCAAAATCGAACATTTTAAATGTGAGAGTGAAATTCCCATTTCATATTCCTTGCACCTGACCGCTGGCCAGGAAAGCTTGCAACGATCGTAACAGATATGACTTTGTTGGTATTCAATGATCAAAGTGGAGTCATGCGAAATTGCAAGGCTAAATAGATTCAATACTTAACGTGTTACGCCTGATACTGTCTTCTCCGCCTTGTGGACAGATGCAAGGAAATGGAAAACTTCTTTCTTTATAAAAAAAAAAAAAAAAAAACGTGTCTGCGGTCGTAGTTGTGTATGTGAGAAGAAACGAAACGGGCCAAAACTCTCGTCTAGCTTCATGTCAGTTATTATGTTTCCTCAAGTCAAGATTCATGTCAGAGACATATTATGTTTCCTATAAGAAACATCATATAACACACATATAGTCGCTATATATATATATATATATATATATATATATATATATATATATATATATATATATATATATATATATATATATATATATATATATATATATATATATATATATATATATATATATATATACATATATATATATATATATATATATATATATATATATATTTATATACACATATAACACACATATATATATATATATATATATATATATATATATATATATATATATATATATATATATATATATATATATATATATTTATATATAGATGTATGTATATATATACATATATATATTATATATTATATATCTATATAACCGCTTCAGCTGACATCTTGGGCTCCAGAAAGTAAAACTTAACGGTCACCTCACTCATTCTCATTACTGCTGAATCGTGAATGAGCCTTATGTGCAGTAAACTTCCACAAAATTAGCCGCTTCCTGTACCGTCACAGTAGGATCATCAGCTGCATGGTATTTTGGATTATGCCATCCCCCTAGTTTGTACAGTTCCTTTTGGCAGGTAAAAGGGAATAAGTGTGTGTAAGTTGGCCTGGCTTAAGTATAAAAGTTGGATAATATCGGGGAAAGACTGGTCAACGAGAAGGTACCGGGAGTATATGATTTATTGAGTTAAGTGTATGACTGCGGGGACGTGCGAAATGGTTCAAGGTTTGTTATTTCTACGAATAATTTACTTGAGTTTGACTTGCTAAGGAAGAGTTTGTTGTCATTGTGTTCAGCCCTTGTGTTGAGAAAAAAAGAATAAAGATAATGTTGGGAGAGTCCCGGTGATCATGGACTAATATTGCACTGGTTGCAAGGGTAAATGTCTGGAGTGCTTTGATTGGAGGTAGAAATGAGAGAGAGAGAGAGAGAGAGAGAGAGAGAGAGAGAGAGAGAGAGGGTGGGGGTGGGGTGTGGTGTGAAATTCCTAAATGGTGTCTAGTGCTAAGAGTGAATGATGTTTGCAAGTTTTATGAAGATGCCTTTTGGACTGTGGCTCGGTTGCAGGAAATCCTTAGCATCTAAAGTGATTCATCATTATATTTCTGAAAGATTGCATAGTCAGTAGAGTTTTTTTGTTGTTGTTGGGGTCGTGGGGGGAGGATACGCTCGTTCATTTTCAGAAGGTGGAAGGTTAGCCTACACATTGTGGTGTCAAGGAGAGGAATAGCTGGGAATGCACTGGCCGCTATTTAGTGGAGGTAAAAAGAACAGATGTTTGACACTTTGGCAATGGGTGTTTAATTAAGATTTTAAGATAGATTTAGTGATAACAAATGAGTGGGATGTGAAAAGTAAAAAACGTTTTTCAAGCAAGGTGAATGAAATGGAACTTTTGAAAGGCAATTTGTTCCAAAGATGGTGAAAATTTCAAAGAGTGCTGCCATAGGTAATGCAGGTTTTGATTTTAGAAATTGGTAAATAGGAGGAAGAAAAGCAGTGGATACTACAGAGACTGATGGAAAAGACTGCAAGTTTCAGAAAGAGTTGAGAGGTTGAATGTTGATAACAATGTGTACTTTGTTGGCTTTTTACCCTTGCCTTAGAATATTCTAGATGTTGAAATAAGCTGTGATGGAACCAATGTAGAGGTGACCTAAATGCAGATGATGACAGAAAGGCAACGGAGGCTCTTTAGTTGTTGCCGAGTTGAAATAAAAGTTTAGTTTTTGTCCTATATGTCACACTAAATGTGCGTAACCTGTGAACTAACTGCCAATAGAGAGAGAGAGAGAGAGAGAGAGAGAGAGAGAGGAGAGAGAGAGAGAGAGAGAGAGAGAGGTCAGATTCTAGAAGCTTCTCTGATGGTCAGATTCTAGAAGCTTCTCTAACGGTTCACCGGCAATCGTTATGAATTCAAGAATACTGAATCGGAATGAGGAAACGGGATGGCTGGGTAAAGATGCCTAAATATGTCAGTAACTGTATGCAGTGGACCATCAATTAAGAAATAGAATTGGTTAGAAAAGGAAGGAACAGAAAACGAACAGTAAGTTGGTGTCATGTCAGAGAAATGTTTGGGCAGATAATAAGGATACAGTTTTCAGCTAATTTTATCCCATAACCGGGTTCGAAAGAGAGAAATCATGAAAGTCCAAAAGTAGATTTTTAACAAAAATGCAGTAAAGTAAAGTAAGAGCAAAAAATTAATATTACATCCTTGTTATTGTTTTAGACTTGATTTCCAGGTAAATTAATAAAAAATAAAAGTGATACTAGGCTTAAGATCAGTTCCTATTTGATATTGTTGATATATTGGTACTTTATTTATAACTTTGGATAGTGTACACATTCTTTTTCCTCCTGGAACTTCAGTCACTTTCTTCAGTGAAGAATTAGAGGAATTTATTTCTGGTGATAGAAATTCATTTCTCGTTATAATGTGGTTCGGATTCCACAATAAGCTGTAGGTCCCGTTGCTAGGTAGCCAATTGGTTCTTAGCCACGTAAAATAAGTCTAATCCTTTGGGGCCAGCCCTAGGAGAGCTGTTAATCAGCTCAGTGGTCTGGTTAAACTAAGGTATACTTATTCAGTGGGGTCGCTCACTAAGTATTATGTAGGTGTCTTGGTTATTAATTTCAGCACCTATTTCACTAAGGTTAAATGGAGGCCAAGAATGTGGAGCAGTGAATATTAATGGCTTTCGGAAGAATGGGACTTTGGAGTAAATATAACATAACGGGAAGGTGAGAGAAGTTGAGTAAAAAAATAGGTGAAGCTAAGCAAATGGTCTGGAAACCAGTTGCTTTTATGGAAGCTAGGTTGAGAAGCTTGAACCAATTCCCATTTACAGAGAGAAGCTTAAATTGTGAATGCGAAATTAAATGAGAAAAGAAGAAAATAATATGGAAGCCGTCGAGACAGTTGTTAGGCAGTGTATTTGGAATAAGAATATTTGGAAGGTCGAGGAACTTGCAGATAATAACGGGTTAAAATATCAGCATAGATTAAAATACGGTTGGAAGTACATTACGGTAGTCAAGTCTCACATAGAGAATGTTGGACGACGGATCGGTGAAAGGTCTGTATGATTCGCAAAGTTTTGGGAGAAAGGAGGTGTGGGGAACCGAGAGAGAGAGAGAGGAGGCGGGAGTGGAGTGGACAGTCGCTGGAGTGAGACCTCGAATACAGAGATGAGTGACATTCTGTATGTAGGTGGATCAACCTACTGCTGGTGAGTATCTTGTGCAGGCGTATGAAGTCCCATCCTGTGGAAGTTCTGTGCACAGGGGCTTCACCGTTTATTCAGGATATAAAGGATAACTGTTATAATGGCTTTCCTCTTATTCATTTTTTAGGGGTATCTTCTATCAAGGGGGAAACGATTTAGGCACATCCTGTTGAAACCCACGTGCTTTTGTAGACCTAAGCAGTGAATTAAGTACCCGGTAGTCATTCGACTGCTGTGTATCACAGCCAAATGAAGAGGAACAGTGGCTATGAAGCCTGTTCCTAAATGTTTTAAACCACCACTATATAAATATATAAATTATATATATATATATATATATATATATATATATATATATATATATATATATATATATATATATATATATAAAATATATGCATGTCTGCCTGTATGATTTGGGGTCACATGTTTACAGTCGAAACAGCAACAATTCCCTAAATCACTGACTTGTGAAAGTTTCGTTCTTCATAGACATCTGGTCGCAAATGCCAAATATATATATATATATATATATATATATATATATATATATATATATATATATATATATCTATATCTATATATATATATATATATATATATATATATATATATATATATATAATGATAATAATAACTGTGGGCCATCATCGAAGTTCTTCAGCCTACGCCTGTCGAAAAATGGTGTGGGCCCATCATCCCATGCAAGAGAAGGTACGCCAAGTGCGTAGCTTAATGGCAACAAAAGCAAAGATGAAAATGAGTCCGTTGATTTGCAGTCGCATTCATTTCAGGCAGTCGACAAGCAGGACCCCCTTTTTTTCTTGCTTTTCCTTCCAATTCCAGTTGGCCTAATTGTCCCGTCTTTTTTCCTCCGTCTCTCTTTTTGTAATCCTCATTACCATGTCAAAATGCAATTTCCTCCTGGAAACGTAACGAAGTGTTTGTCTTCTGCTTTCTTTATCGTCGACGCCGTCATTATCCGTCGGTCGCCCCTAACCAGCTGCCCTATTGTACTTCACCTTTTTTTATCAGGTTAATTTTTGGTGCCATGGAAATTCAGATGGCATAATTTCCAGAATCCTACCTATTCTGTTTGCTCTACGGCGAATAATGATGATAAAATGCACACCCGGTTTGATTTTAGGCCGTGATGGATTCGACAGATATGGCAGCATTATCGAAAAACAGGAGCCAAATTACAACAGTTTTGATGGGCGTAATGTATTCATTCATTATTTTCCACAGGTAAAAATGGACTCTGGTGTGCCGGGAGGGTATCGAGCCGAAAGCGCTGCCAGCCGCCAGGCCCAATGGCTGGTATTAAGCGAGGGGGTAGATTTCTCACGGGAGGTTCCTTTGTCATGGCGACGGCAGCGTCGGATAAAAACAGTCCTTTTTCGTGGATTAAGTTCTTAGAAATATGGTAGTATTACCACAGGGTACTTAAGATTTTGTATTTTATAGGCAGGGTATGATTAAGATACGTATGGCTCGGGATGAACGCTAAAAAAAAATGTGGTAATTTCGTCGCGAGTAATTTTCTAATGAGGGGGTAGGTCTGTCACAGAAGCATTTGGTCTGTTAACTACTTTTCTCAGTGGCGTGGATTGTAAGGGCTGACTATTGTGGTGGTTACGTCTACTATGATATTTCTAATTGTCTTTTCATGTAATAGGAGTTATATTTTGAAGTACATTTGTAGCTGTGAAGTACATTGCTTTATGACTGAATGAAAATAATTCTAATACAGCACAAACACATCAGTTTAATTTTTATTTTTTGGTTCGAGTCTATCAATTCCACAGAAACTGCTTTATTGTGATTAAGATAACTATTCATCACAATAAATTTTGTGTTTCTTCACAATATATTGTGTGTCTCGTCGGTAGCTATGTAGTGACGGCTTATTACAGATATGTTCGCCCCGGACTGCGTTCTGGAGGACGTACATAAACATTCTGTACATCTGTGGAATACGAGAAAAAAATAATTATGTACTGTACATAATCACTTCTTTGCGGGGTATGAAAATTATAAATATCCTAGTTCGAGGATTTTATTCATAGGGTTCAGAGTGGCGGGAGAAAAAGCTGTAATGATGAGTGTAAATGGTCCAGGAATGATGGAGAATGAGATTGAAAGATAATGTTTTTTGATATTCTGGATCTTTGCCTATCAGTTGATTGGAGCATAAGAAGGGTGGTTGTGCTTGGAAATTTTAAAACAAAGAGATGGTGTTGCTTTTAGGTATGAAGGTTACTGGATACGATATTCAAAGGGTAATTTTAAGTATACTGGGAAAAGAAAGGTTGGTGAGGAAAGGATTTTGTGTTAGTACAGGGTAGACAGAAGAGCAAGTTGATGTATGTAGAGATGAGAAGAATGGCTGGAGGTGTATATGATCATTTTTTGGTTGAAACAAAGCCCAGTTTGGAGAGGAAAGGTGAAAGTGTTGCTGTAAATGTAAAAATTGTGGTTGATAAGAAATTAGTGAGAAGTGTTTAAGGAGAAAATGCATGAGATATGGAGTAGAAGTGTATGTGCATGGAAGCAAGAGGTTGAGAATTTGGGGGTATAGGAACTTAGGAAGAGGAGGGCTTTATTAAAAACAGTAGGTGATGGGATGAGAAAACGAAAGGTTTAGTGACCAAAGAAATTGGTATAACCGGAGGCTGAATAGGGTAGTCAAGAAGAAACTAGAGAGAAAAGGCAAGTATTAAAATCTGAGTTGAGAAGATAGGCAAGAACTTCAAGGAGAATAAGAACTTGTTCTATAGGAAGTAAATGCAGAGAAAGTTTAATAAACAGATGGATCTCAGAATGAACGATGCAAATTGAGAGATTCTGTTTGAAGAACATGCAACCCAGGTAGCTTGCGTATTTTGAAGATTTTGTTAAATGTAGAAGATAGGAGAGAAGTGGAGTGGATTGATGCTAGATTGGAAAGGTTAGTTTAATTGAGAATGTGTATGGAAGTGACAGCTCAGTGTATGAACCTGAAGAATGGCAAGATACTAGGATTTGGTAGATTACATTTGAGATGCTGCATAGTCTTGGTGATAGCATGATCGAGTGGCTAACCAGTGTGTGTAAGGTATATCTGGATGAGGGGAAAAGTTCTAAAGTAATATGCAATGGTTCTGTTGTATAATGCAAATGTGATAGATGAAACTAAGAGCAAAAGCTTGATAACATTATTTATTATGCCTGGGAAGGCGTTGGTAAGATTTTTATTTAGATTATTATTAATCTAAAGATGAGCCCAGTTCATATGGAACAAGCCCATAGATGCCATTGACTTGAGATTCAATCTTCCAAAGAATATGGTGTTCCTTTGAAAGAAGTAACAGAAGGTAATGGGAAGTACAGGAAGGGGGGATCACTTATTAAAAAAAAACAAACAGATGAACTAACAAATAAATAAATAAAAAAAACATGGGTAAAATATTAAGATACAAGTTGAATTGTATTAAGGTTATTTGCTTGAACTTCTGAAGTTCCAATTGCACGATATCCTCTGGGAAGCTGTTCCACGGTCCAACGGTGTGAGGAATAAAGGACCTCTGGAACTGAGAAGTTCGACAGTGAGGCACATTTACTGCATTTTGGTGCTGCTGTTCAGCGAATTTGGTTGCTCTCAACAAGAAAAGGGAATCAGGGAACGATTGTTAATGCAGAAGATCTCTGTTAAAATACAACTTATGAAAAATTGACAAACAAGAGACCATCCATTGATGGTCCAAGCCATAACTGCTAATATTAGGAAACAGAAACCCAGCACCATGAACCACTCTATCTAAAAGAGACAAATCTAGGACAGAAGCAGACATCCACAGTGGAGAACAGGATTCTAGTAAATGGAGGCCAAATGACCTAAAACAGGCTGCATTGATTTTAACTTTGTTATAAATATATGAGGCCATACAAACGATACTTAAATTTTGTGCGGCATTTGCTGGCACTTTCATTAGATGTTTCTCAAAAGTAAGATTTGAGTCAAAAGTTACACCAAGAATAGTTAGAACTTCAGACTCATTCAGGAAAATCCTATCCACCTGAAAGGGAGGATGGGGTGAAAAATCTGTGCGAGATCTGCTAATCAATAGTGTTTTTGTTGTACTGGAGTTCAGCCTCATACCCCACCGACTGCACCATTCATTGGTCTGGTCCATGTCCTGATTGAGGCTAAGGGCAGCTTCATGTCTTATAAGTGGGACGTTACTGCACCCACAAGTGTTGCATTAAGAGCATACTGAACAATATTGTTTTCCAGGCAACAACAATATCACTTGTATACACTAAAAATGACAGTGGACCAAGAACTCTACTCTGTGGAACTTCAGACACAGTAGGTCTTGGTTCACTAAAGATTCCATCAACTGCAACTTGCTGCTGCCTACCTGTAAGGAAATCTTGAAGTAATCCTAAAACTCCACAAGATTCTTAAATCTAGTTTCCACTCTTGAACCTTATTCTCTCAACAAAGTCAGATGACCTGAAAATTCCAAGATTCTGAAGTTTATAAATAATTGCCCTGTGATTTACTAAACCGAAAGCAGCGCTAAAATTTATTTGAATTGCTCAGCACTCAAAACCCTTATAAAGGTTCTCTTGCAAATGGCATGTCAAGTCTTAAAGAGTATTGCAGGTACCTAACTGCTTACTGTATGCATATTGAGTATCAGCTAACAGTCCTTTAGATTCCACATACTTATATAGTGGCTTTGAAATAAATTTTCAGCAACTTTGGAGAGCACAGTGAGAATAGAAATTGCCCTGTAGTTAATGCAGTCTGCAGATATGCCACTCTTTGGAACAGGCATTGTATTACTAAGCTTGCGCTCATCAGCGAAGATACAGTGTCAGCATAAAAATCTATAGAGTCTACAAATCTTGGGAGACAACACACTAGAACTTTTAAAAAACAGAGGGAAGAAACCATCAGGATTTTCTCCACATCAGCTATCAAGATCATCCAGAATTTTCTTAACATCTTTAGAATGAAATGCAAATTTTCTAAGAACAGGTTCAGGAGGACAAGTATCAGGGAGAGGGACATCTTCAGCTGATTGTTTAGCTTTAAAAGTTCGATGAAGCAGTTCAACCTTTTTGTTAGGGCAAGTAACCAATCTACCATCATCTGTAAGTAGTGGTGGAATGGAAGGCAAGCCTGACCCAAAGATAGATGATGCCAATTTGGTCCACCACAGATGAGGCTGAGTAATTCCTTCAAGTTTCTTCTTCAAGTAATTATTGTAATTTCTCTCGGCTGCATTGTAAGTTCTATTAACAACACGGTGAGACTCGACAAAAATGGTGTAATTTTTATTTGAACAGTTTTGTGTCCATTTGTTGAATTTGGTGTGTTGGTCATGGTAAGCTCTTCTGCATGTATCATCAAACCATGGGTGGTCATTTGTCCTGAATTTGATGGCCTTTCTAGGGACATACCTTGTTAAAATAGCCATCAGCATTTCATTTAACCTCTTCTCGGGATCAGGATCTGAAATAGCATCTGAAATTAGAGAGTGACATAGGTGATACAAGGATTGTTAATGAAAGAATAGTGTGAGTTAAACAAAATAGAATATGTAGGTCAGGAATTTGTTTGAAAACAGTCATGTGAGAAGTTTGAAGGTCAAGGGAAATGCTGTACATTCAGTACATAGAAGTAGATAAACCTATGATAGAATCAGTAGAGGTAATGAGGAGAATGTTAACGATGTATGTTATAAAAGAAAACTAATAAGGGCACTTGAAAGATTTTATGATGAAGCATAGTATGTTAAGATAACTATATGGGAGAGGGATGTTTGAGGTAACTTTTCTTATTTCAACATTTGTTTACAAAACCATTTCAAGTCTCAGCACAAACTCCAAAGATTCTTAAATCTAGTTTCCACTGTTGAACTAGAGTTCCCTCAACAAAGTCAGACAACCTGAAAATTCCAAATGTCATTTTCAAGTGATATTAATCAGTAATAACCGTGGCTTACAAGTGATTTGAAATCTTGAAGCCAGGCCAGTAGATAATTTTTCTCAAAATCAACAGAAATGAACAAAATTTTGGTAGTTTTGTTTCATCAGCATCCAAATTAACGATATGAATTCACTCAAGATATTGTGAGATTTAATTGAGATATACTTTTATGATTTAATGCCAAAAAATACACTGTGAAGCCAAGAATAAAACTATTTCAAAGTTTAGACTGGTTGAAGATGAGAAGGACTAACATCAAATAACTTTGGATCAGTAAGGGAAGAAACTGGAGTTTACAAGATTCTGTGCAGCAGTTGTCATGAGATTTATGTGGGGGAGATGGGTAGACCAATCTCGTAAAGATTAACAGAGCACAAAAGATTGGTGTGATATGCTCCAGAGAGTTTGGGGATTTTCCTACACATTAGGGATAAAGGCCATACCACAAACTGGAGTGAGACAGAGCTGGTTTTCAAAAGTAACTGTCTGTACAAAAGGAAGATGCTGGAATCTGCTATCATCAACCAAACCAACAATATTAACCTTTCAGGAGGACATTGGAAATTGGTTGACATCAAGAAGTTAATCCTCAGGCCTCTTCTTAAGCAAATGTTCCAGAAAATACGACCACCAGATGTGACGCCAGACGCGAGTTAATGAAACCAAAAACACCAAGGAATAGCGTAATTTCCATCCTTCCTGGGTCAACAGCCACCTGCATACCAACAGAGACTTACTGCCTACATATGCTTTGTATATACAGCATACTCTTGTAACACATCATCTGTCCATATTTTACCAGTGGAGGGCACAGAAGGAAGTGCTCGAAATATATGGTTGCAACGTTCAAATGGTGTTTTATGGGCCTTTTTTCTTCATATTATACTGTTGTATTACAGTAAAAGACGTTGTTTGATTATTGTTAAAAGAGAATGGACTATGAAAATCTTTATTCACACAACTAGCGAAGCCATATTTGTTAACACTGATGGTGCTGAATGATGCAGATATGAATAGCTTTATTGTATCATCATTACCATAGTGAGGAAGATTATCAGCTTAAAAACTATATGCAGAATAATCTTAGTCATGAATGTTTTAACATACACTTTTCGAATCTATCTCCATGGAGGGTGGATCAGGATGGATTAACTATGCCACCCTAATTCATAGAATGGATGTCCTCAGTGAAAGGTGTGTCATATGGTGACTGATGGAACATGCCCTCTAGTTCTCCAATGTTTTTGCAGCCACCATCAAACTGTTCTGGTGAGATAAAGAGGCATTAGATGTTATCCT
>NC_089745.1:64103127-64173127 GCF_040412425.1 Macrobrachium rosenbergii | reverse complement strand
TTGTCTTTTTTCCTTTCTTCTTTCTGTTGTCGGCCTTGGGGCAAAAAAAGAGCATGTCGTAGGCATTTCCATCGGTCTCTGAATTATGAATACAATCTTATAAATATTAATAAGTTATTCGTTTTAGAGTGACTTGAAAATGCGTGTAATTTTGCTGTACATTGGCGTAACTCCCTTACACATGGCACCTATTTCTGTCTATCCGACACGCTTCCTGTTTAGCAGAATTACAAATGTTCCGTATCGTGTTTTGGCCGAGGATTTTTCAACATAATCTCTAATCCATTGATGGTTATTTTTTTGGCATCATTCAGGAAGAGCATGCTATTTTACTATTAATCTCAGCGCCGTTGAGTAGTAAGTTACACGCCAGCTTCATTTAAGCTCAACATAATGTACGATGATTATTCCGTGGTTTTTATGTTTTCCATAATACTTCGTCGAAATGCAAAAAGTTACTATGCGCTAAAACATCAGTCTTTTATGTGAATGCATTTTTTCTCAGCTGGCTATAGTAAGGAATAAATATTGGCCTTCCCTGTTGCTGTATGTTGGTTGTTTCTGATCGGATGCTTTATTTTGATTTCTTCGTCTTTCTCAGCCGTATTACGGTAAAACATGTATGTAGTGTTTTTTTCAGAACCTAACCACTTTATCGTTTCTGTATTCTAATATTTCATAAAGATTTGTGTAAGTGCGGAGTGCAACAATTGTCCGCCAATTTCTATAATTCCGCTGTTTCCTAAGGTTGCTAGTAAGTTTATATTTAGTTTTATATATAGATAATAATTATGATAATTATATATAGATACTAATTATTATGCCCTTTAAGATCAGACTTGCCACTGGTACTGCAGACAGTGTGTCAGTGAATTTGAATCCCAGTTTCCTCAGTTGATTCTGCTGCTGCCTTTGCCGTGGTTTACCGTAAGCTCTTAGTTGAACTTCATAAATTGAGTGTCAGAAACTTAATATTTGACCTCTCCACAATTTTTGCACTCCAAAGGCCCGGAAGCTTATATGAAAACCTTTTTCTTGCCTATGAATTCCTGGAACCTGATTAGCAAAATAATGGTGTGACTGGGAACTTGCATGAATACCTAAAGCGAAAAGTATGCATATCCTGAAATGTTTTTTTTTATGACATTTGTTTGTTGAAAAGGTCTGGTAAGGTATCGATTTTTTTTTTTTTTTACTTTTTCTGTATTTGTTCCGAGTTTTTCCCGCTCAGACGTGTTTTTTCCAGTGCGTTTGTACCGAGTAATTACTTCCAGTGCCAGACATGGTTACTCAGTGAAAATTCCGAGGGGGAGAGAGAAACGCTTAATAATATAGGATAAAGTAATGAAATAAGAGAGAGAGAGAGAGAGAGAGAGAGAGAGAGAGAGAGAATTTGAATTCCTTTGAAACATATTACGTCATTTCAGATATCTGGCATTCTTCCATAAACAGGAACTCAGTTGGAAACATATGCCGTCGCGTTAGTCGCTTTGCCTCAAGAACTAGAGCATGCTACATGTGTTGAGGTGCCACGATATCACACTGCCAAATAGCAGATGTCTTTCTTTTCACTTTCCTTGAAAACTGTGGAATGGTCTTGCTGGCAGTGCTATTGATACCTGTGTACACGAATTAAAGAGGCTGTAATGCTGGTCTGCATGGGCATGCAACACTGCTTTACTTTTCTAACTTGTAGTGCTGTTTCTCCAAGAACATGTTTAATTTTTTTTTATTTCCTCTCCGAGTTTGTACCTTGTGAAGGTATGCACAGTTTAATTAGTAATAATAACAAATGATTACAATTCTTAATTTAATATTACCTTTATCGTATTTTTTTTATGAGCGGAACGTGGTTGGACAAATATGTCACTTGTTAGTTATGTGGTAATCATTTCTTTGAATTCGTTTTGTGGTTTTTACCAAAGATATCTTTTCCATCATCTCGAAATAGATAACTTTGCGGATTTGTTCATGTCCATTATAATTTTGACACTTCTCTCAGTCTAACGCATTCACTGCCTATAGTTTTAAATGTTACTTCTTATCCTTAATCCTCATCAGTAAGTTTCATCGAATACTCGGCGGCCCAGACAGGAGAGGAAATGAATGGATGGCGAAACGGGTTGGCGATGATCGACTTGGATATATCTCCTTTATATGTCTGTTCACCTGTCTGGACAACCTCAGATGAAACTTGAAATTGAGTTTCTGATATTTTGGGGGATATGGGGCGATGGCTTTACTCTTACAGAATTCTTTTCTTCATTACTGTTTCAGGATTAATTTTTACGGCTGCGGGAATTTTTTTTTCTGTTACACGAATTTTTTTTTTTTACAAATTTCTACGGTATATTGCTATAGGGTTCGTTTATTCTTCATTGTATAACTCTGAATAAGACTACGTTTGCTAAAGTCAGTCTTTATACAGCGCTAGAGGATGCTGTTTATAAGAAAATTACAAGGCACTTGTAAAGTTTTGCCTTGCCTCATCTATTCGCCTATTAATGCAAGAGGAGTAATTTTCTAGTATATGTGCAAGAATTTGCATATGTGTGATTCTGTGAGCATGACATTTTGTGAACGGTTTTTTTAGTATGTTGTATGTACAGTACATGTTTGGATGTGTGCACACAGCCTACGCGAGAGTTTGTGCTGGATGGCAGTTCAGCAGCACGTGAGGTTTTCATCAGTGATGTCTTCTTTTCGTTCAGTGTTTACTTTCGGGACTGCTCTTATGATTAGAGATTTTTCATTCTCTGCGGCTACATCTATCAGTACTTTACTGCTCTCTCTCTCTCTCTCTCTCTCTCTCTCTCTCTCTCTCTCTCTCTCTCTCTCTCTTTCAGCTCTTCGTTGGGAAAGTGGGTAGAGCTGCGGACTGGCACTCGATGGACCGGAGTTCAATTCCCCGGCCGGCTGATGAAGAGTTAGAGGAATTTATTTCTGGTGATAGAAATTCATTTCTCGCTATAATGTGGTTCGGATTCCACAATAAGCTGTAGGTTCCGTTGCTAAGTAACCAATTGGTTCTTAGCCACGTAAAATAAGTCTAATCCTTCGGGCCAGCCCTAGGAGAGCTGTTAATCAGCTCAGTGGTCTGGTAAAACTAAGGTATACTTAACTTTTCTCTCTCTGTCTCTCTCTCCTAACATGAGAGCGCTCTGTTCCGTGAAGATTTAACGATTCAGTAACAGTTCTGGATTGGTTAAACTGAATGTGTGCACATTTTGAATTATAGTAATAGTAATAAAAAATGGACTGGTTGCTAATGAATGCAGCCCCCCTAAGGTAATGCAACATACAGTATAGCTCGTACAGCATTAATGAACATTGTCAAAATCCGAAATTTAGTTTTTCTCAGAAAATTTGGGGGTCCTGAGCTGTTGCCTAAAACATGCTTTATGGGTTATTTTAATGCTATGTAGGGATTATTTTTTATATTATTTATTCTTTTGTATGAAATCTGTTTTGCATTGGTTTTGCATGTCTTCTCATAGCAAAAACATGAAAATTCTTAATGTAACTTAAACTCACAGTACGACATTTGTATAGGAAATGTTATTTGTCAATCATACTGGTGTATATATATATATATATATAATATATATATTTTATATTTATATAACTGTATATTTTATATTTACATATATATATATATATATATATATATATATATATATATATATATATATATATATATATGTATGTATGTATAGTGCATACAATTTTTTTATCTGAAACTTTGTCTAGAGACACAGACAAGACCGGGGATTCTATAGTTTTTTAGGAACTACACATTTTCAGCCGTGTTGTAATAGTTTATGCAGGTCCAGTGGTTGCGTCAAACTGCAAATGTTGAAATAATCTAACGTAATCCCAAAAGCTGAATAGCTCCTGCTCTCATTTTTTTTTTCAATGTTAGCGGTTCTCTGGTTTCTCCTATTATGCTCGGGCAACTAACTTTCCGTTTAGGTTATGCTATTTCGTGAAAGTCAAAGGTCCAGTTCAGTTACCCTCCCGTAGGTGAAGCTTTAAGTAAATTCCTTCTTTCTAATCATATTACCATTAGTAACTTTAACAGCGTTTCTGTCTTGAGCAAAGAACCGTGTCAGTTTCATTGTTAACATGAAAAAAATCTCTTGTTCTGAATGTTCTAGGTAAAGCTACAATCTTGCATTGAGCATTTTCAAACATAGCACTGGAATCTTTAGTCCTCCGCCGTTTAGAAGCACACATGTACAGTGTAGTATCCTTATTTTTGTTTCATTCAGTGATTTATTTTCGCTCCATTTTCTGTGAAAGTACTTTGGCAGGCATTGCTCTTTGTGCTCTTTAATAAAACAGTATTTTTCCATGGACTCGTGAGATCGCTGTGACTCATTTTGGGAGGTTGAATAGGAACGTCGAGCATTCCAACGAATCTGTTTTTTGCAGTCCTTGAACATAAGTTTGTCACGGGCACGTTTTTTATGGTTCCTCTCTTAGACCCTCGCTGACAAACGTTTTCCAGGATAACCAGCACTTATGTGTAACTCTGGCTTTGCTACGTTCTTATAAACTAACATCGGGTATTGCGTGCTGAGTGTGGCTCGAGATGCTGGAAACTGCCTGGAGAGGGCAGTGCTCTATGACACTTCCCTAAGAGAACGTTCGTTAATACCTTTTCGTTTTGTGTATTTTATTCAGTTACACTTTGCGTAGCATTGGAGAGAGAGAGAGAGAGAGAGAGAGAGAGAGAGAGAGAGAGAGAGAGAGAGAACGCTACAACTTCCCTATAGTAAATTCGAATGAATCAGTGGTTGTATTGTATTTTTTCCCTTTCTCATCTCTGATACTTGAACCACTGGATTTTATATATGTATTTATTTATTTTTGGGATTCAGTTTCTATACGGTATAGAACTACAGTTATTTTTATTCAAATGCTTATATTGCAGAATGTAAAAAAGATGGATTTTTGCTCCCTTTGTTTACATAGGAAACTGATGCTTTGTATTCTTTGATATTAATCGTTTTTTTATTTTCGACTTTGTAACGAACGTTCTCAGATGGCAGTCATATTCCCAGTGAACAAATCAGCATTATTTATCGCTTGTTTATCATTGTTGTTGTAAATGTAATTTAGACACGTCAGATTGGTGTGACATCTCAGACGTCAGTTCTACAGATGTCGATTCTACTAATGGAAACATAAACATATTCAAAAATTCTTGTTGGGTTTTCATTTTTTTTTAAAGTTTCATATCTGTTCCGTTTTGCATTTTGATCCACTGCATGAATTGGAACACATGTAGCAATAAAACGAAACTAAACATAAATACAAATTTGATTGGCTGGAAGTTTTGTTCTCTGAACTGTCTGCATGTAGTCAAGAGTTAGATTTTTTTCCTTTTGTACATTTCATGGAAATGCCGTAACGTAGGATCTCAAAGGGATTCGACCACTCGCCGTTAGTGTATTTGTAAAAATAAAGGGGAAAATATCATGTTAAAGGTGTCAGCGGTCAGAGAGAGAAAAAAGGGACATTGATATGATATTCGTTTAAAACTGAAACATTCAGATCACACAGTCATGATAGTTGCATGCGGATTTTTATTTCATTTCATTTATTCATTTTGTTTTTGGCCGCCGGCTCCCATGACATCACGGCGAAATCCTACAATTGAACCTCGACTTGGGTTGTTGTATTCCATAGAAAAAAAAAAAAAAAAGAGCGGCAATGAAGAGGGGGTCGTAAAATGAAAAGCGCTTTCCCCTTTAGGATTGAAATGGCCATTAGGTAGGTCCCTCACTTAATGAGAATACGCATCAGTTTGATAACCTACAAACTATATATAGTAAACCTGGGTGATGTAGTGATGATGGAGTTGCATGGAGCGTCGTATTTCCGCAGCCAATGGCAGCGGAGCTCCGGTGCAGAGTGACGATGCGCGCAGACCATGACATCATAATGCAACGGCAATTTATAATGGAAGCGTCGCGATAAAGCGATAATGCCGGACGTAGTACAATTTTATGATGTAGTAGTCATGGCTAGTAGACGGATGATGGGGCGGTTATGAAGCATCAATGAAATATTTCAGTCAATGAATAATGTTTTTAAAGTTGTTTTTATTCAGTTATGAAATCCTGGCGTAGTAGCAGCATCCACGCGCTCAAAATGGACACATTATTCTATCGGATTTGCAGTGCCTACTATGATAATCTATAATACATGCATGATATATATATAAATGCCAAGTGTTACATAAATGCCAAACAACGTGTAATACTAATTCGGTGTTTGTATTTGTTGTTCGCTCGGGGAAATTTATGCTCTTTGTTTTGGCATTTGAAGCGATTAAACCTTTCACTGTGGTAGAATTTCTATAGCTCGGCATAAGTCATTCGGTTAACAAATGATGTTATGAATATAATTAACTGTTCCCAAATGATGTTACATCACGGGCACAAAAACTCACGCACAGACAGCAAATCGTATACGTGAATAGAGACTTTTTATGCCTATGATCACGTAGAAAAGCTCAATTATCAGTTGAATTTTGTTATATAGCTGAGAAACGAGATTATAGTGACTTTAATGAACTTGTATTGATTAATTTTTTTCCAGTTAGGTGAGGGCATTGGAGAGCTTTAGACCTTGGGTAGGGGGTGTTATATAAAAGCCTATCAAAAGTTGAACTGGTGTTTGGATTAGTTTAAAACCATCATTTCTTTATTTATTTATTTCATGTCTCTTAGTCTTTTACACTCCTGTATAGGTCAATCAAAGTTAGACCTCATTGTTATCTGGTGGCAAAAACTCATGCAACTTTATCTTTTATTTTATTTTATTTTAATTTTTTTTTAAATAGCGAGTGAGAGAGAATATTGCTTATCAGAGTTTTATTGGGAAAGGGTAGGTTCACGTTACCTACTTTTGATTCTCCGTGGGAGAGTTGTTATGGTGTTAGTGTGATTAACTTACAACGAGGCGGAGAGTAAGAGGCAGGTTCAAGGTATTCTAATTTATTGACACTGTTGTTTGTTGTTTCAGATTTAGCTGGCCTTGTGCCAGCACGGGCTCTTGCTCCTAGAGCAGCCCGTAAAAAATCTCTGACAGGTCAAGAACTCTTGCGAGCGGAAAAGTAGCATTTGACATTAGGGCAAAACAGAGGGGCATCTATATACAGTCAGATGTGTTTTCTCACACCTGGAGAATGGTTAACAATTCTGTATTCAAATTAGGAAGTGACTTCAAATACATATGGTTAGAAAGCTTGTAACGCCTCACACACATTAGTAATTACAGTTCTGACAAGGACATAAAGTATCTTCTGAAAAATGCATAAAAGATCGTTTGAATCAGGAGCGCTGGATCCGTGTTTCCTGAGAGTGTCGGTGCGTCATGTAGATTTTTGTTTTGAAGCGACGATGCCCTGAGGGTCCCGGCGACTGCTCTGGACCTCACAGACTGATTTCGTGTTGTAAACTGGAGTCGCAACTCGTCTTATCGAAGACTATGGAAGCTATGCGTTTGTGTGGGAATTTGCAAACTAATTAATTTCAGGCAAAATTTACAAGTATTTTAGGAGAATATTGAGAGGAAAAATTTCTGGTTGGGAACGAGCGTTTGCTAACAGTTTGCTGTTCCAGAGAGAGAGAGAGAGAGAGAGAGAGAGAGAGAGAGAGAGAGAGAGAGAGAGAGAGAGAGAGAGATTTTTATCGACCCCACACCAATGAATAGGGTGATGTTGATGAGTGAAGAAGTGACGATGATATTGTTGACCAGTGAATTTACATGGGAGACAGACGATGAAATTGGTGTTTTTGTAGAAGTGTTGGTGATAAGAATCTGGTAACAGCGGAGCTGGCAGTTCTCCAAATAGGGCTAAGTTGCTTGAGGTTGATATTAAGACGTTGACCAAGTTAGGTACTCTGTTATTGTTTGCAGGTAAATACGCATATACAGCATGTATTTTTATATTGGTGTTTTTTCGGCTGTCAACTCTTTACCGAAAGCTGGTGTTCTTACGTTAAATTGCATTGATTGATACTTGGACCGATGTAGGCCCTAAAGCTCTTTGCTGCCTCCACACAAGGAAAGAAATCCTTTTGTTTCCCAGATTACTTTTTTTTCTTGTCCTAGCGATGAGCCAAACTCCCATACATGTCGAGATTTACTTCTCAAGGCACTAGGTCCCTCCATAGATAGTGTGTGTGTATGAATGACACCATCACTCTTCGTTCTTCTCATTCCTGGACACACCGGCTTTCACCTTTGTCCCAGTGTGTGCCATAAAACTAAGCTATATTTTATATATATATATATATATATAATGTGTGTGTGTTTCAGTTTATGTGTGAATGAAATACTTAAATTGTTATGCTTTTCACGAGTTTTGTTATATATATATATATATATATATATATATATATATATATATATATATATATATATATATATATATATATATATATATATACTATATATATATATACTGTGTGTGTGTATGTATGTATGTATGTATGTATGTATATATTTCTTTTATAAGTAGGCATATGTCCTACCTATGCAGATGTCTTTGAAAGGCAAACAGGAAAGGCGCAATAACCGTATTAAATTGATGAAAGCAATCGAACATCTCACAGTCGTTACTTAACGAGCCGGAATGGCGGAAGAAGTCAAAAATATTACGAATACATGCAGGCCAGCCAGTGGGTTCAAGTTTTTGGGGAGCGTTCAACCTTTCTCGTTACCATCTGACACAACAGCGTTTAACAAAAACTTAGCAGAGTTGGAGCATAGTACAAGTAGAGACAGTGACAGACTATAAAATAAACGAATAAAAGATTCCTGTTACTATTTACATTTTTATCTTTCTGTCACTTGCTCACTTTTATCGCCCAGCGGCCACAGTGTCAACATTATCAGCAGGATCGCGGAAGTAAGCAACCTGCAGTGAGGTCTTAATTTAAGGCACGAGCTCTTAACCGTATTTCATAATAAAATTTGAATGTAATAAACTTAAATAAATAGATATATATTTACATTACTCAGCAACCCCACTGTATTACAGCTTCCGGGTAAATCGTGGTACCTCTTATGTTATTAGAGAAAAGGTGTTTGATTTGTAAATCGCTATACCCAGAGTATAAGGTATTTGACGGCAAAGGATGCAACCCTTGAAATAAATACTGTACTTTTATGCACTTGCAGCTGTAAAAACCATAGAGTGAATAAGGGTAGTTAGAGAACATTTATCAATCGAAATTTATTAGTGTTGCGTTTCCTTACCAAAGTTGAATTTTTGTAAAAGTTTTTATATTCAAATTATTTCGCAATTTTTTAAGTGACCTCATAGGAAACCCATCATAATGCATTTTATTGTTGAAACGTTAATGTTAAATATAAAGTCCTTGTCTACTATGTATACATAGGCAAATATACATATTTGTAAGTAGGTCATTCCAGAAGTCATATTGTGATAGTTTGTATATCAGAGAAAAAAAAAGCTGGTAGTCTTAGAGCTTAAAAACTAAAATCCTGCTTTTATTGCAAATATGAGTTAAAAATTTATTATTGAAAACTTCAACATCTCTAAAAATGATGCTGTTTTATGCAGGTGATAATTAGTTTTAGAGATCTCAAGCATTCTGCAGTAAAAGATAATTGGTAAAAGATAGTATATCCCTATTATTCAATGAATTGTGTATCCTCAGTGAATGAGAATCTGCAATCTGTGTGGTCAATAGTTAAGTTTTACTTGTTAAAAATGTAAATACAAATTAGCAAAATAAGGACCTTAGTTAACACCCATAGACGTGGCCCTTATTTCTCTCGTTATTCTGTTATTGGATGTTATTGGACTTGGTAAACTTATTTCTAATACAAAATTTTATTTTATTAACAAAGTTAACTTTACTAACAAAGATCTTCGTTGCTGAAAGTCTATTTCTGTATGTAAACTGAAATATTTATTATTTAAAGGCACGATCCATCCAATGATATCTTTATGTGGCAATATCGTAGACAATGTATAAAAACGATATATTATAGTTTGAAGACGCAAGATTGTAAAACTTACGTTCATTCATCAGTGATTTCTCTGGTTATCATGATTCATAAAAACAAATAAAAATTGCACCGAAGTTTGATATGTTTGATGATTGGAGGGTGGATGATCAACATACCAGTTTGCAGCTCTCTAGCCTCAGTAGTTTTTAAGATCTGAGGGGGGGAGAGAAAAAGTGTGAACGGATAGACAAATAGCCATCTCAGTAGTTTTCTTTTACAAAAAACTAAAAATTGTATATTATAGTTTGAATACGCAAGATTGTAAAACTTACGTTCATTCACTAAAGATTTCTCTTGTTATTATGACTGACATAAAAATATCCGAGCCTCAGGATTGAACGTAGCGCTCCTGGGGTCGGGACTCGCTATCTCGACCTTCTTTTATTATGGTCATTTTTGACGTCATTGATATGCTAGTCAATAGTTAAACTATGGTGCTGGTGTTCTGTATAACACTATATTTTTTCAATATTTTTGTGGTATCGATGTGAAAATTAATTTGAGAGATATTTGTTACTTTTTGTTATCGCACTTAAATTGTGTTAGGTTTCTTTAGTGATTCACATCCACAATAATGTGCACTCTAAGAAATTCTGCTGTGTTTTGGAAGTAAGGTTTGATAATTTATACAGGCTCTCTCTCTCTCTCTCTCTCTCTCTCTCTCTCTCATGGGTTTTATCGTGTTTGTTAACGTATACTGTAAACGCATTATTAAAGTATCATTTACTCTTTACCCTGTTGTCGTCTCGTCACCCTAAATATTTATTGTCCCAGCATACAACTCAGAAGCTTAACCCTGATGATATTAATTTTGTTGTTGTTTAAACCTTTACATAACCCTAAGCGGTTCCCCCTTGCGTGAGCGAAGTTAACTAAGTTTGACGAGCTTGGGGTAGGTAACACTCTGTAGGTTTATTAAATTCTTTAGTCCAGATCTCTCGTAAAGTTTTCTATTTTAATCAGTTCTTCAGAACTCCCTTACATAATTATTCAGGCTAAACTAACGTGGTAAACCTTACCCTACTGTGGTACTGTTGCTCGTTATTTCAGAATATTTATTATGAGCGCAAAATATCAACAATATTAGCCCACATAATTAGACAATTTTTGTATTAGTATCACTGTCCAGTACTGTCATCATTTACCAATGTACAACAAAAAGAAAAAAATGAAATTTTTTTTTTATGTTTTGTAAAAGAATGTTTTCAGAACTAGGATTTTGGATTCATTGGTATCAAAATCGAATTTGAGTCTTTTGAGTATTGATTGACGATATTAGATTTTATCAAAATTGCGTTATATCCCATGCTTATGAATGAAGCATCTCAAGAATTGATGAATTGAAAGTCTAAGGAGATCTAGTATAGTTGAAATTATAAAAACTAGATTTCCAATTTTGAATTTATTAGGAATTAGGAGTCAAAATTTTTTCCGTGTTAATTTGAGCTTGGGGAAAAGTTATCGAAGGCATTAAAATTCCGGAGTAATGAATATATATATATATATATATATATATATATATATATATATATATATATATATATATATATATATATATATATATATATGTATATATATGTATGTATGTATGTATATATATATACATAGATACATATATATATAGATAAATAGATAGACAGATAAATGTACACATTTATTTACTTAAATTATAATCCTGAGGTTTGTGCTGTGCAGATTTTCATAGTTTTTCTTTCTTTGGTTATCTAACATCTTTCAATATTACTCACAAAATTACAGGCCGATTTTCAGAATTTTTGATGGGCTCGTCCATTATATTTCGACGATCATCATAGTATTTAGCTGGAGGAAATTTTCCAAAAACATGTGGACTTAAATGGTTATCATCACTTACTGGCTATTTACCTATTCCATTTCTTGTAATCTGAGAAACAGAAAGTCTAAAGGTGTTAAATTAGGTACTTGTGGTGATCCAGTTTCAAATTTTATTCTTTGGTTGCGATCCGCTCAGAAAGTTTCATGAGGTAATTTGTTGAAAATGACCATGGTCGGGGACCATCCTGATCTTTGCCGACCTTGAAGTTCACCATCTTTGCAGGTCGATTTGCATATTTTGATATTATGGGGTTTCAAGAAAAACACACCAGTGGTTTGAAATATAAGACTTCATGCTTTTTCATACCAGAGTGCCCTCTTACGTTCGCTGGCCATCGACTTGGTCTCCCGCAGATCTAGAAAGGTTGCAAAGGCTGTTATATAGGTAGTCGTGAATTAATATGATTAATATCCAGTAAGATATGAAGCAGGACTGAAACTAAGGCTCGTCATGAAATACTACTGAAAGTCTGTGATTTACTTTAGTAATTGCATGAACTTATTCCCTGTAAACAACCTTAGTCTATACAATACATATTTACCTAATGCCCACACACACACACACACACACACACACACACACACACACACACACACACACACACACACACACACACACACACGCAAGCGCAAATATGTATGAATGCGGATTATTTATAAAATTTTCGGACCCCTAAGTTGAGAAAACGTGGTTTAATATAATGTATTAAAGGGAGAAATAACTACGAACATGGCAGTTATTTCAAGGTTAAAAATTATGAGATGATAATGAGCTGTTACCGAAGTACCTTTAAAGGTTAATAAGCTCGTTATCTTATTAGTTTTGTGTTAGTATAATATATTGCATACATCGTGAGTATAGAAAACCCCTCTGTTATTACTTTGGCAGTTGTACAGAAAGAGCTGTACAGACCGCCTCTTTTTGAATCAAAATATGTGTATGCATACTAGAGTAGGCTATGCACAAACTTACCCAAATATGCTTCACTATCATGTATTGATGAGAACAGAATTCATGTAACTATGATTTTAATAGACAAACAAGAGAATTAAATTTTGGATGATTAAAAATATTTCGTTTTGGCTGTAACCTTCCCACTTTGCAGCCTTTTCCGCCCTAGTTTAAGAAAAAAAAAAAACTTTTATTTGATTGAACATTCTAAAACTAACGCATGAAAAAGTACGGTCCCATAATCGTCAGTTTTGATGCATAAATTAAGTGTCATATTTGAAGATTTCTTTAAACAATGCTGTTTGTTGATTCCAAGGCAAATTGATGCAGAAACCGCTCTTTGGTGTTTATGACGAACTTATGTATTGTCTGGGATTATGTAGCAAAATGATGCTGTAGTGAAAGTGTGTTGTGCGTTCTGGGAGCACCAGTAATTTCTATACATTCAATCCCACCAGCTTAAAAGGACGAACACAATTGAAGTATCATGCGGCCCACTCATTGTTATGGCAGAGAGGAAAACTGGTAAACAAGAAGCAGAAGCCAGAAGATAGCTTAAGCATCAGCGCCAGCTGAATACTGGATTTAAGTAGCCGAAATACTCTGGCCACGGTTTTATACATGCAAAAGAATTACGTGAATGTATTGCTAATATATTCTTTTGAATATGAAAAAAATACATATTTCATTAAGTAAGTTGGATTTCAATACAATTTTGCAGATTGGTTTTTTGACCAAAGAGAAATTGATTCAATTTTCAAATGAGTTTTGAAATGCAGATCCAGTTGTTTTTTCTTGCTTGGAGGAGGCATACGCTTGCTAGTACAGTAGCAGATGCGACTGTTAGTTCTTATGATGGCTGGAGTCTGTTGTTGCTGTATGACTGGATCTAAACCGGTAGGAGTGGAGATCGAGGTCTTTCATTATAATTGTTTATCTCAGAGTAAGTCATTATAAAGGGGCATCAACCGGTACATTGTTAGGTATAGCTATAACATTAAATACCACAACTATTCATGCTTTCATCTTTGGAGGCCTCTGTAAATTACCTTGCTCTGGAAGCATTTATTTTGCTTTTATGGTTTTGTTTACTGCTGCTGCTGCTGGTCTGTAATATGGCATGGAGATGGTTTTTATCTTTTCCCTTGTTTTTTGTAATCGCTCTGTAATTATCGTCTAATTCAAATTTCCGTCAGGCATTCTAGATGTTAATTTGCTTTTGTTTTCCTTTGTTTTTATATTCATATTCCATTTTGTCATGTTTTCTCTGGAGTGTTTATTTTGCTGTTATTCCTTTGTCTACTATTTCTTGTAGATAAATAGCCATTTTTCTTTTAATTATGAATCAGGTCATTCCAGTGATTGAAACTTTAGGTGTTTATTTATCTCCAAATGCTGAACCAGTTGTAGTACTTGTCATGCAATTCCATCTTGAAATTCGCCTTTCAGAGAAGCTTCAGGAGTTGAGCGCATCTTTTATTTTGAAATTCATCCTTCAGAAAAGTTTTAGGAGATCCTTGCATCTTTAATTTGATATTTATCCTTACAATCGTTTACTTTCCATTCATTGCGCGTTTGTTAGAGTACCATGTTGCATCCTATTTAAGAATTGTCAGTAATACTCCTATAAAAGTGCTTTTGCGTTCAAGTACTAACTTGTTCAGCATTTATATATAAAATGACTGCTGAAGTTTCAACCACTGGAGTGACTTCATAGCCTGATGGCCTTACTGGTATTGGTATAAGAGAAGTTCGACTAGTTACTGTGAGACTTATGATGTGAAAATACTGAACTAGGTGATAAAAACAGTCCTGTGAAAGATATCAAATGCTTTTCAGAAATGTAGGTTTGGAATATCACTTCCTAATTTTAGACTAGCCTAAGTGAGGGCTTGAAACCAATCGAAAAATTTCCATTGCTTTCATCAGCCATTTTGCATATTTGCAAGGTTCATTAGAACGCCAAAACCATCTTAACGCTCTCAAGTGTTGATTGGCTGGCCGCTTTTTCCCCATAATGTAATGACTTTCGAGACTGCAGTTCTTTTGATTTCATGCCATCTCTTCTAGTTGGCCTCATTCGTATTAAAACGTGGATGCTTGAAGCGAGGCCGTTTTTCTGAAGGAAAAGATTTATTTTTCGCATAGCCAACAAGAACAGGCTTGGCGCCTCCGTCGATTAAAAATGAAAGCTCTCCTGCTAGGCTTAAGTGCAAAGCGAGCGCAAGCCCGAAATAAAGATGAATCCTCGATCAGAACTATTTTGCTTTTCAATTTTGTACAACGGCGTAGAGGTGGGATCAGAGGCGTTATATATTTAAATGGTTCTCTGCTCTTCAGATACTGTGTTGAGAATGGGTTTGTGAAAGCAAATGGAAATGCTGAAATATTTGAAACTGAAGTCAGGTTGATCCATAAAATTCATCAGAGGTGTTCGTTTTCGTATATGTCTATCTATCTGCCTATCTATTTATTTATCCATCTGTCTATCCATCTGTGTGTTTGTGTGTGAAATAAAAGTAATACTTTTCTTGCAGCTGACATGTTATTGCCCCCCCCCCCACCTAAAAAAAGGAATAAAATAACCTCAAAAAGGAGAGAGAGAGAGAGAGAGAGAGAGAGAGAGAGAGAGAGAGAGAGAGAGAGAGAGAGAGAGAGAGAGAATAAAATGCTAATTCTTTGGGTTTTCAATGTACATGGGTAAGGTGCAGGAGAGAGATACGTAAGATAGTTGATTAATTTAAGAAGGGAAATCTGGATGTTATGGAGGGTGTACAGAGTGAAAAGAACAAATATTAATAGTTTCTTGATTAATTGGAGTAAATAGAGTTAGTGACAGGGTAGTGCTTGTATTACTTGGAAGTTTCATGTGGTAGATGAAAGGGTACAAATGCGCTAGTTTGAGGAATGTTTGGGTAAAATTGAGCTACAAGAAAAAAAAAAGTGTCGATAGTAAGTTTTCATTGTCTAGGAATGGAAATGAAGGTAAAGGAAAGTGATTTGGAAGTGTGAATCTTCGGCAAACTGTGTCGGGAAAACACTAAAGGGTGGCTGTGCTAGGTGATTTGAAACCAAAGAAAGGCGACAATCATTCCATATCCGATGGAGTTCGAGGAGTAAACGTGAATAGAGAGTCTCTTGGAAATGTGTTTGGGAATGGCCTTGATTGTTGGAAATATATAATTTCCAAAGAATTTTTATTAAGGATACGTGGGAAAAGAAATTGGTGAGGAAAAGTACTTTTGATCTTGTGTTAGTAAAGAGTAGATGGGAGAGCAAATTTAATGGGTTGTGTCGAGGAAAGGAGTAGATGTTATATCTACATCAATCATTATTAGGGTATAGTGAAAGTTTACTAGGAATTTAATGCGAAGAGGGAGTGAAAATATGGCTGTAAACTAAGTGAAGATAAATTAAATTGACAGAAATGAAGAGATGATTGCTGGTAATGAGAAAATGGATGAAAGACACGGAGGTAGAGTGAGTATATGAGGGGCTCTGCAAAATTCGAGAATAGGATTATGGTGTCAAAGGATCAGTAGGGAGTTGTTTTGACGGAGAGCTTGAAAGAGGAATTTGAGGAGTAGTAAGTGAGGAAAAGAAGAAAATGAACAAAAGTATGCTAAAGTTAAAATCACATGGGTGGATGAAGTTATATATATATATATATATATATATATATATATATATATATATATATATATATATATATATATGTATATGTATATATGTATATATATATATATATATATATATATATATATATATATATATATATATATATATATATATATACACACATACACACACACACATAATGTTGATGTATCATAGGCTGAGTGAGACACTGGGTCTCGATTGAACAAGGGCAAAAAAAGAGTTTATTCCAGTAATGTACGACAAAGTTACTTCATCGAGTCCAATCTTTTAGCCAAAGAATGTATGAACTTGATACGTTCATTTCGTAATAGTAAAAGCCAGCGTTTAATTTTCCCTATACGTATTGTGCTTGTCGAATATCATAAATAATACTGCAGCATTTTTTTTTATATTTTGAACAATAAAAGTCATTGTATGTATGTATGTATATATATATGCATATATATATAATACATACATACATATATATATATATATATATATATATATATATATATATATATATATATATATATAGAACAAAATCTGAATCAGAGCATTTTTGTATTTTTCTTCAGTTTAAAATATGCAATAGATAAATATATAATTTTTAGTCATGTGCAATCACATAGATGACATTTGAAAACCAATTTTTGTTATAAAATGGCGAAGGCATATATTTTGTAGTGATCATGTGCTGTTGGGTAACAAGTTGTTTTGTTCTCTTTCCTTTCATGAATTTTCTAAGTAAAACGCCATGGCTCAAAAAAACCGTTTCTGCATAATCAAATATATCTATTTACAGTACGTTTACCGCCCGCCTTTTGCTGTTTGATAAATTTTCCTTATTTGTGTGTGTGTGCATCTGTTTATGTTATACATTATAACACTATCATTATTTCTAAGGTACTGTAGCCATGCTTCATTTTTTCTCAAGTTTAGCATTCGTATTTTTTCATAACAGCTCATTCAGTGTGTGTATATGCCCATTTAATTGTAAAATGCTAATTGCTATCTCACCCTTTTCAGTGGTTACAAATTACCAGATAAATTCTTCATTTTCATTTTTCTTCTTTCTTTCCTAGCTGACCTGATTTTATGATTTGACCTGAATTCGACCCAAAAGACCAGTGCTCACTTTATTAAGCTCTTGGCTGTCTTCCAGTCCCTTCCATAGGCCGGCTTGCATAGTGATTCGTTATTTTTCACGTCCCTAGCTCCAAAAATTAATTCGTCTTTTGGGGACTTGTTTTCGGTCGATTTTCAGGTGTAACTTCCAAAATTCGAGAGGAAATGTTCTGTTGTCGGCTGCTTGTAATGTCGAATAATTTCAATAACTTAAATTCTGAAGAGAGTAAGTTTTGTCTTAAAAGTTCATGTCTCTTATGAAGTTTGGTTTAAGGCGGATTGTTATCTTAACTCATGTGAAAGATAAATTGTCGCATTTTTAAAGGTTTATTAGTTCCGAAAAAAGCATTCAAATTTAACGTTTCATTAGTATCTTCAAATGAAGAATAAGAGAGTGGTAATGTTTTACATTGATTTGTTAAATGATTCTCTTCACATATTATATTGGATTGTATAAAGCGCTGATTTGAAAGGTCGAAGGCTACTCAGAAGATGGTACAATTTTGATAAAAGATAACTCGCATTAGATACTTGACTCCTCCTACAGGTACTTTAGAGCAAATTTTGGGTTTGGGTGGCGTAAAAATTTGTCTTGTAATGAATTAAATAGACACTTATTAATTATCTGATTACAGTTAGTGTGGTCCTAATCATCCTTATTTCTAATGCAGTGACCATATATTCAGAAATTGTGCCGCTCATTCAGAATTTTTGTAGGTTATTATTCTTTAAAAGGCTTTAAATCTCGTAGCTTTTCGGCGGGTACGACACAAACCCAGGTGCTGGCTGAATAACATGATAACAGATTTTCTTAGAAGCGTATACCTTGGAACTATGACCAGGATTCTGAAATAATTAGCGGGAATCACGTAAAACATTGATAAACTTTTATACTATTTCCGATGGCTCCTTACGCAGAGGTTTTCTTAAACATAGTAAACTATAAATGGTTGTCATTTAACTCTAAAAATGTAGCGTTCATGAGCGTTTGCGCTTCTTATTCTGTTTGCTACAAAAATAAATACTTCATTCCAACTATTGGGGAACGTTTTGTATTGCAAAGACGACAGTACGGACTGCGTAATGCCCTTTTCCATGCCAGGCCCGATGTTAACAAGAAAATAAAGGGGAAATGGAAAGGTAGTGCTTAGCCTGACAAAAACTGATAATCCACCTCTACCTCTAAGTCAAGAAAAATCGGAATCATGAAGAAGAAAGTTCCAAAGCTTGTCAGATGATTAGCGCTTTTTATATAGCAAATGTTACCTGACGGAAGTCACGACTCCACCAGTAAGAATAAGGACAGTATCCTTGAGGAAAAACAAATCAGTACTTACTTATTATGATCTTGAGACGAGTGTTTTATCTTCCTCTCTTTCCAGCCTCCAGCAAGTCTCATTGCTAATGAAGTAAATGAGCCATTTTAGACTCCAGCTAATTTTTCAACTATTCTGTTCATGTGTTTGACAATTAGATAAACCTACTAAATTGACTCGTGCATATATATATATATATAAATATATATATATATATATATATATATATATTTTTTTATATATATATATATATGTGTATATATAATATATATGTATATATATTATATATATATATATATATATATATATATATATATATATAATATATACATGTATATATATATATATATATATATATATATATATATATATATATATATATATATAGATCTATATATATGTGTATATGTAATATATATATGTAAATATATGTATGTATTTGTGTGTTGAATTTTTGTCACTTTTACCCACATGACTTTTATATACTCACAAATGTTAAGCCGCATATACCATTTAATATCGAATTCAGTATGCCTTAGGAATAACCCACACCCAAGAGGAATTGTAAGTGACAGATGCCTCTGCACCGGCAAAGTATATTGAATTCGATATTGAAAATATTTTTGGCTTAATATCCTATTAGATCTCCATTACTATCCTAGGAAGATTTAGCATGACAGACACCTGATCTTGATCGTCCTTGCCGTAATCCATGGTAGTTTTTCCACACATGAGAAAATTCGACGTTGTTCATTTTTCCTGGTGACATTCTTCCCCCTTTTCATCTTCCCCCTGCCATCTCTCAAGTATAGACTATTTTAACCCCAGTGATTGTAGAGTAGAACAATCAGCAACACTTTTTGACTGATGCGTATCCTAGTTAAGGATTCTCATTCACTTGAAGAGCAAAAGAAGGGAGAACATTCATGTGAATTGGAGAAGGAAGGAAAAACATCCTCGTGAACGGGAAAAAGAAAGGAATAAATTCTCTTGGATTGAAAAATTATGATGAAGGAAGAAAGGGATGGAAAGCGTTCATGTGAAAGGAAAAAAGGAGTTAATGTATTTTGTGAATTGTCAGAAAAAGGAGAACATTTCGAGAATCCTTTGCGTGAATTGTCACACCAGAAGGAAATTCACATGAAAGGAGAGAATGGATAACATTAGCAGGAATGGGCAAAGAACAGATAACATTCAGCGCAAAATGACAAAGCATGGGAAAACATTCGTATGAAAAACGAAAAGAATAGCAAGGAAACATTCGAATGAATTGGCAGAATTAGGGGAAACATTCGCGTGAAGGCTAAAAAGGAGGAAAAACATTCTGCGAGGGCCACCAACGCAGTCATCAAGGAGGGTTTACAGGAGTGGACTTTGGTCCCAGAAAACCATTATAATTTGAAGCGTCCTAGAAGGGATGTGTGTTTTCGTCCCTACCGTTGATACAGTACCCGCTTGTTTGGGTCGAATGACTGAGAACGAGCCTCCTAACGTTCAAGAAATAATATAATGGAATCTCTCTTAATTTCATAGGCATCTGTTTCAGGTAACAAATGTTGTTCTTGTTCTGGTCCGTTTTTGGAAATATTTGCTTGTTGTCCTGTATAAGTTTTAACATGTCTTAAAATTTCGACACTGATTCTCACGCGTAACAGTTATTAGATAGGGAAGTGGATGTTGTGACGAATCTCGCTTAGGAAAAGGACAGCACGTCGGTATGAGGAAAATGCAGGAGTTTTGAACGTGGAAAATCCGGTTTCTGAAATGACGGAGCCTCTCACAGCTTTGAGGAATAGATACTTTGATATCTGGGCGTCGGGAAAAATTTTGTGATTAATTGAAAACGCCCTGTAACATTTCTAAGCGAACAATTTGGTGACAGGTTTAGGGCAATTAAGTTGCGATTCTTTTCCGTCAATCCCGGCCGATTTAATCGACAGCATCCGGATCTTTGATGTGCGCGTTTTACGTATGAATAGCTTGTTTGCGCAATTTGCGAATGAAAGACTTATTTCCCATTTTGACTCGTGGAGAAATTATCCCATTTACCGGCGCGATTCTCATTTCCAGAATTTTGTGCTTGGCGATGTTTTATTTTTATGCTTAGTTAAAGCACTAAGTGAGAACCTAATGACGTGGATCACCCTCTGTTGAAGCCTGTCAGGGTCTGTTAAGCGTCAGAGTAAGTTTGGGTGTCCCTCTTCAAGCTCGTACTGTCTGTTAAAGCATCTTACATCAGCAAACGCGTAATGGTCTTAAAGAATGCCCCAAAAACATGTTCATATTGTGACTTTGCCCATAAACTTCCTTGTCCATACAGTCAGGGGTACCTGAATTTGTCCTGTCTGTTAAAAATTGACTAACATCTCAACCTTTGTAAACGTTTGTCCTTTCTTCGTTAAAACAAGCTTTGTGTGTGTTACAGCATGCCCCCTTATCATTTTTATATTCAAGCAAGACTAAAGAGTATGTCGTGTCTTCATTTATAAACTAAAAGCATGCCTAGTCTCTTAAGAATTCTGTGTCTTCATTTATGAACTAAAATCATGCCTAGTCTCTTAAGAATTCCCAAAAAGCATAACTTTGGTCACAACCTTAAAATGTATCCAGATATCACGTCTTGTCTGTTAGAACATATCCGAAAGGTTGCCTTCTTTCCACGTGCTTTGCTTCCGTCGTCTGAAATGAATGAAAGAAGCGTCCAAGACTTTTTGCCAGGATTCTTCTATTAATACATCTCATGGCACCACGCATAAAAGTAATACCAAGCTTGTTCTTATAATTCATTTTAGGTTTAGTCATTTATTTTTCAAAAATTTGTACCAGTTTTTTTTGAGGAAAAAATTTACATGCATACTTGATGTTTTAGAGCGCTTAGATCTCTAATTAAGCCTATTTTGCATTACCCAATAAGAACTTCATTAACTCAGTGCAGCAGGCTTAGTGTGAACGACTTCAATAGTCGGGTTTAATTAAAGAAAAAGTAATACTATTATGAAGTAATAGCCATTTAATGTGATTGTAATAATTTTTCGTATGTGCTTTACAGAACTTCTGCCTGATATTTTCTGATGGTGATCGATTAAACTAAAATCATAGGTATCTTTTGCGATTTTTTTAGTAATGTTGTCAAAATGGGTATCTCCTTAAAAGGCATTTCATTTAAACATCTGATTTAAATTATATTTTGTAGAGTGAATATTTAAATATATTTTATATGTCTAATATTCTAGAGTATTTTAGTAGTGATTTAATATGTTACATTAATAAAGCTTGAAATCTAGATAAAAGGTTAAAATAATGGAGCTTAATTACACTGATAGTTAGAACCGTTAGACAGTCTAATAAAAAAAAAAGGCATAGATGATAACACAATATCTCAAGAACAATTGTTTATTTCTCGAGCTGCATTGTGACATATTACTGTCATACCAGACTTCTGAGATCTCTTGAAAGATGAAATGACTTTTTTTCTTCCTTTTTTTTAACAGTTGACGCTCATCCTCATCCCTCTTCTTTTGCCTTGTCTTGGGCGGAGAGAATAAAGAGATAGCTACTCGTAATGATATTACTGGCGAGGGCATTTTGTCATTGCAATATTCCTCACTGGATCCTGTTTAGATGGTTCATTCTAGAGTATTTTTACCCTGTGGTTAAAAGCTGTCACTCCCCCGTAGGGGGGTCAGTGCCGTGAGTGCACCTCATGCGGTGCACAGTAGGCATAACTTCAGGTTCTTTGCAGCGTGCCTTCGGCCCCTAGCTGCAACCCCTTTAGTTCCTTTTACTGTACCTCTTTTTATATTTTCTTTCTTCCATCTTACTCTCCAACCTCTCCTAACAATTGATTCATGGTGCAACATTTTACTGTCAGTTTCCGTTTCAGCGCTAAATGACCTCATAGGAACCAGTGCTTGGCCCTTGGCCTAAATTCTATATTCAATTCAATTCAAATCAAAAGCTGTCAGTCTAACTTATCTTCCGATGTCTTTTAACATCTTGCCGTCAGACGTCGCACAGAGCAGCCAATATTGGTGTCAGAATCGAAGGAAGACGAGGCTGTACTTGTTGGACACTACCCTGATGAAAAGGAGTAACTTCTATGTTGCTTCCCCAAGAAAAAAATTTAAATGCTCAAAAATACCGGAGTGCGTTTATTCACAGACGTTTGTATGTTGTTTACTTGAGCGGAACGTTTTACTTGTTCAAATAAATAAATTTATAATATTATCAAGTAATACATTTTCACTACCTTGATAACCTCTGTTCTTGTGACACCAGCAGATGAGCCAGTAACTCGGTCAATCGCTGTTCTCAGTTATTTCGATTACAACTGAGAAAAATTTCTTGTCACACTAATCGGTGTATGACACCACCTTTACTGACTGATTTTTAATACTTTTGTATGTTAAAAGTGTTTGTGACATTGGTACGTATAACTGGTAGTACTCAGTCGAAAGGTATAACGTTAGAGAAGACACCTGAAAAATGGTAAGAGGTGCGGGAAGAAACAGGATGCTGTTGTACCTACCTCTCAATGACCTTTCTAAAAGGCCAAGAGAGCTATACTGTACTTGAAATATGCATCTGCTTGTCATTTGCCCTCGCAAGGCATCCTGCGGTACTTTCGGGCTTGTGAGCGTGTGTATATATACATATATATATTATATATATATACATGTACTCGTATGTATACTCGTATAAATATATACATACATACATACATACATAATAAGGGAGAAAGAGAGATAAGGTGATGCTGCCATCTTAGATTTTGTGATTGACTGTATTTTGTCACATACGTTCCATTCTTTTATATTCAGTTGTTTTTAAAATAACCGCCGTAGCTATCAGTCGACATTATAACTTCGCCCATGGGAAGGAGGACGTGAGTCTGAAGGGGCCGGTTATGACTTTTAGTGGGGTTTTGATATCTTGCCGATTTCACACCGTCGATGTTTCGATTGAGGCCTCGCCCGGAGGTCTGTTTCTTGGGATGTTTTTCTTTAACTCTGGGAACTTATGTGCTCTGTTTTTCCTTTGATATAGATGGTCATTTTTTCAAGGTAAGCTTAAAAGTACACGGGATTTCAAATGCTCCATATAGTATATATATTTTGATAAATAAAGGAAATTCTTTCTTTCACTGGGCATAAAAAAATGGACTCAACTGTACTGTTTTATCTTCTCAAACATGACAATTTATTGTTTGGAAGCTTGCCAGAAAATTGTTCCGTGATAACGACTTCTCATTAAGCATAATAATAATAGTAATGAAGATGGTGATTTAATTGAAAATACTGTACAGTAACCCCTCAACTAGAATGACAGTGGTTTCCGTCGGAATTTTTTATTAGGTTTCAATTTTTTAACTGAGGACGGGAGTTGAGTACAAAGAATAAACTCTCGCGCTGGTGAACTTTACATGCGTAACTATTGGAAAACAAGACAGTATATCCTTTATTTGTCAACATGATATTTCCACTTTTGCGCTGAGAACGTCATGTTTATTCGCAAAGTTTACTCTCTTTTCAGTCTTTGAAAATTGAAAACACATGTTGTCACTAATTCTCCAGCACGAAGTAACCTGAGTGTAGATAGTGAAAGCAAGTAAGTAAGTATTTGTGCTCTTAAGCAGCCTTGCTAGGTCGTCAGGATATATTTTAGTGAAATCCTCTGCAGTAGCAAAGTATTTGTCTTCTGTCGGTGATGTGCTAGGCAGCGGGAGCTCACAGTGAAGTGTCCCAGTCTGCTTTTATAGTAAAACGCCATTCCAGGGAACTTAAGGGCTCGCTAGAAAGTTTCCAGACTAAGAACAAAAATAAAACGACGATTATGTGCAACAAGAAAAGTCTCAGGACCTCATGCTCGGTTATAAATAGCTAATTTCGTTTATTACCTTAAAAGGGTGAATAATTTCATTATTTTCCTGGAATATTAATTTCGTAACCTCTTTAGAAACCTAATAGAGTTACTGATCGTATAATTGTATTTGTTGAAGCTAGACTTGCTGGCGATGTACCCTAGTGCAAGTCATCCTTTGCAAGGAACTTGTGTGAATTTTATGTTGCTCATTACGGTTTAGGTAAAGATATTAGAGATTTTCCAGTATTCTCTTAGTTTTCGTTACTTAAATTGTGAGCGTGGCATTAACAGCTCTTCTTAAACAAAGTCTTTTATTTGATCTTCATTGTAATAAGTCATGCTCTGGCTCTTCATATATACAACGTGAACCTTAATCATTTTCTTCTTTCTCTCTTTATCCCCTTTTCATGCCAGTGAGTAAACTACTTGGAATTTATTATTATTTTTATTTTTTTAGTATTCTTATTTTATCTGGTTTAGCAAAGCATCCCGTAAAAATCACAAACTTCATCAAAATTTCAGAGATTGGATGTTGTTATATTTACCTTCTGGAAACAGTTTTACTCAAAAATGTTTATTTTTAATTAGTTCTGAAGTAACTAATAGCTTAAGGGTTCAGGTGAGCAATCTTGTATTTGCAAATATCTCTGTACGATAATGTTTACATGAAATTGACCTGTGAAACAGGGCTAGTATATTGAAAATATTATCTTTGAATTATGCCGAGATGATTGACGCCGAGTTATCAAACTGACCGTCAAAGCTCACAGGCAAAATCCTCTTCCTAGGCTGACAATTATTATTGTCAACAGTATTATTGTATTATTGTCAACAGTATTATTGTAGCTGTTAGTCTCTCCCCACCCCCCCCCGAAGAAAAGAACTCCAAAATCCATTCAATCTTAAGGCATTCAGACGCTGAACATCAGTCCTTGAGGGTTCAGAGTTTATTTCCGAAGGTGCTATCATTTCCGAAGAATTTTCCAAGGAATTTCCATCGTTTACCAGATGACGTCATAGGAATCCCACAGATAATGTGTGTCCCGAACTCCAGAGTCAACTGATTTGTTTAATTCATCATACTGGTCATTTCTAGAATGGGAAACTCTCTGCCATTTTATGTATTTCGCAAATCTTTCTATCAGCCGGTGTTTCGAACTTGAGTTTCTGTACAGTAAGAATTCCATTTAACTCACCTTCCTTGCAGTGGACGAATTATGTTTGGGCAGCCATTAAAAAAAAGTTGTTCCATTGTCTTAGGAAAGGAGTGGATTCTGTTACTGCCTTGAAATTCATGTTTTTAAACTGTGAGATTCCAAAACTCTTCTTATCCTGCCACTTACTGGCTAATACTAGAATGTCTGGATCAGGCTGTTTGTGTAGTTCAAGGGGGTAAGCAGCATTTTAAATGGAAATATTTATATGAGAAAAAGTATTCCAGTAAATAAATCATCTTACTATAAATTAGAATTAAATCTACAAAAGAACGATCTGAGAGCTTCGTCTGAGACAAAATCTTCGTGCGATGCATCTGGAACTTATGTCGTCAAAGCCTGCAACATTAAAATAAAATTGCTGTCCACGATGTCTAAGATCTTTACATACTGCTGCCTCTCCCTTATTTACCACCACTTGTACATTAGGCGATAAAATTTTTGTATAAATAAGTAAGAAGGGAAAAATATGCGTAGCTGGGCATTTTCGATAACCAGCGCCGATCTTGGCCCATTCGTGGTCAGGAACTTGAGATTAGCTCTCTCTCTCTCTCTCTCTCTCTCTCTCTCTCTCTCTCTCTCTCTCTCTCTCTCTCTCTCTCTCTCAGGTAAATAAATAAATAAATGTTTTACTATAACAACTTAAGAGAGAAGCAAACATATTAAAAAATTGTTAACCCTCTGATGGAAATATGTGTGAGTGAGTAAGATCTCGTTTCTGTTGAAACGTGTGTGCCCGATATGTCCCATTGTTAAAAGAAAGTCCTATGTAAACGTTTAGGATAAGTTGTTACAGGATAAGGCTTGTATATACAAGAAAGAACCCTATGTAGCTAAATAATTTCCCGCACAGCAAAACACTAATTAAGATTAGATGAAGCTGGCTTAGGTTAGCTTAGGCTAGTCTGGTAGGGATATGACAGTCACAAGGATCTTTGCGATTTTCTGGATTATAGTGTTATAAATATTAAGAAAGGTTTATTTCATAAGGGCTAAACAAAATTTTGTAAGGTAAAGTAACCTAGCAGACACGCGATAGGCTACAGTAAATTTCAAATAACCCAACTATGTTGACGAGTGCTGGGTGTATTCAGACTCCATTTCCGATGCGTCACGAGATGAACCTTAGTCTTCTTCGAAATAAACCATGCTACTTGCTTCATAAGTTTACGTCCATGAACTGACATCACTCTTGCATATGGCACCCAGTAAGCATTTTTGTAGCAGATGTTGAACAGCTGAAATCTAATTGCAATCACAAGTAACATTAGGGAATGTGTTTAGACGATATGGCAGTCCTGAAAGTGCTAAGTACCCTAGGAAAATTTTGCTCATCCTGTCAGGTCTTCAAATACCAGAAAAGCAGAATGCGTCTAAATGCTTTTTATAATATAAGCTGAACCATCCTGATGTTACACCTTTTCAGACATGGCCAGATCCTTTCTTATATAATATATATTCCTAGAGTATAGTGAATTCGATATTAAGTGATATTTATGCTCGCATGTATAAATTACAAAACATATACATATGTACACACATATATACAGTATATATATGTGTGTTTATTATATATATATATATATATATATATATATATATATATATATATATATATATATATATAAATTTATTGCTCAGAGAGTTAACACTCTCAAGGCAACTCATCTTTCAAGAATAAAGTAAAAGTACATAATAAACAAACTTAATAACCTTCTGTTAATTAAGTTCGTTTGCCGCGACACGCTGACTGTCAGTCTTGGAAAACTGCCCCTCCAATCTCATTGTGATTTCCCTTGTTGCTTTAAATCCCCTCGAGCTCTGTGACTGTGATAAGCCTCTTATTCCAGATACTGACCTGAGGTCAGAGAATATGCCTGGCCACCTGAATGATCCAAGGCACTGGGTAAGACGTCTACTCCTGTGTGGCTTGAGGCACAGATTAACAGGCCAGCCTTTGCCAAAAGAGAAAGTCGGATGCATTAACTGCCCAGCATTTATCCAAAAAGAAAGTTGGACATACCCAGAATACATCTGGATGCCTGCCGGACTAAAAAAAAAAAAAAAGAAAAAAGCCGGCAATCCTAGGAGCTGATAAATAACCCCCCATCGCAGGAATTCAGACAGAGACCAGAACACCGCGAAACAAGTCACATCTCTTGACTGGCCGCTCTTTCAGAGCCATTATCCCTCTGTGGCTGAGTGACTCAGTCCTAGTATCTTAAACCTAGTGCCACCCCACCGGCCATCCCTCTATTGGTAGGACTACAGGAGCCATGTCTTCAGAATTAAGGTACAGTAAGGAAATTAGGTTGTCCAATCACTTAGCTTTTTCTTCTAAACATTTCCATTTCCAGGTGCAACTATTACATATTCCTGACCTGTCATATTAAACTCGTGTCGCGAGTTTATTAATTAGTGTTTTGTGAAATGATGATTTCTGTCGCCTTCAGCGCTAGCCTCTTATCCTCGCTATTACTGCTAATTCATCAAGTGATCGTACACCTTTCTCTATTGTAGAAAGGAGTGCTTGCTGCTGTGGACCCCTCTGCCACGACTATATGCTTGTTGGTTGCACTGAAGAAGTTCCAATTGAACGGTGCCATTGAAGTGTAATCCCTGGCACCCAGTTAACGTCTATCATTCGTTTTGTGATGCAGCAGGACCCCCAGTGGCCACCCTTAGCCCTCCTTGTCTTCTGATTTTGTATTGTAAATACATGTAATTTACTTATTCCAAGAGTTTCTCTCCAGAATCCCTCCAAAGTAGGGCCTTTGGCCCCTGTTCCATCTTACTGTATTTTACTCTTGGAGGTGATACAGTCAGATTAGCGATATCCTTGTGGTAAGTTTTCCTTCCCCTCACCTTCAAGGGTAAGAATATATATATATATATATATATATATATATATATATATATATATATATATATATATATATATATATATATATATATATATATATGTGTGTGTGTGTGTGTGTATACATACATACAGTATATATATCTTTTTATTGCTTAAAAATTTGGAAAATATTGAAAATCTTTTCATGAGCTTGATGGAATCAAGAGGAAAATTATTAACTGCGAAACTGCTGCAATTTGTGTGTGTATATGTATATATATATATATATATATATATATATATATATATATATATATATATATATATATATATATATATAATGTATATGTGTGTGTGTGTGTTAGTTTGTATTATCTCTCTCTCTATCTCTCTGTGTCTTTTGATTCACATCAGTTTTATAATTAGCGCAATCGTTACGATTTTTTATTCTTTAAGAAATATATCGAATGGGTTCTGTCGTTTTTTCTGATTGACGAAACTGATTTCAGGAAATTTTACCTTTGGACTTGATACAGTCAACAAGTCAATCACCTAATTCCCTGGGAATTTTCTCCAGTGATTATAACGCGATGGATTAGTCGTGTTGTTTGTGGCGGATCAATAAGATTTTTGCAATATTCTAAAACTTGTTTGGAATGGGTTCTAGAAATAGAAGTTCGATGATACTCACCTCTGAATTAACGTAGTCAATCTGTTCTTTTTGGAAAAGGGGAATTTTTATAAATTAAATTCTCGCCCTTCCTGTGTTGGTTTTTGAGCCCTTATATGAATCATTGCCGCTTGCACCAGTCCATTAAAATTTGTTAAAAGGCATTAAAAACAATTGATTTTAATTTTTACAAAACGGAGCCATCAACCATGCTCTTTGAATTTAATCAGTGAAAAGAATTGCAGTTTCAAGAAAGTGAGGTTTTGTTGCGCCAGACCCGTAAGTTTGATAGCTCATTCAATAACCCTATCCTGTGACGGAATTTTTGTAAAGTAGATTATAGATCATAAGGTTTTGCTTAAATTTACCCTGGTCTCTCGCATTGAAAGTCGTATAAATTAATGTGGTTTTATGAACACAAAACCTATTCCCCCCAAATCATGGACAGGAAACAAATAGACAAGACATCCCTTATGTAAATAATAGAAAGTAAAGGAAAAGGGGATGAATATCTACGTACGGAAAAGAAATTTGTCTCCAGAGAATAATCATTAGGCATTTTTATTGGAAGCTTTATTTCAGTCTTTCGCCACAATCTGTGGATCAGGATTAAAAGGAAAAAGAAATAGGTTCTCGTGGGATTTCTTGGAAGTGTATGTGAGCACAGTGTGTTCATCGCGCAAAACCAGAAATTACCATGCACGAACACACGCATACACAAACAGAAACCGCGTGCAACAAGATAACAACGTTTTCTATGCTCAGGAAGTCCAGTTGTGAATTACTGTAAATCTGCCTTTGGAAATCGCATTTCAGGGGAAGCTTCACTAACCTTCGGACGTCTCCCAAGGACGGACATCGGCTGTGATTAAATCGCCCGTTGATTACTGAAAGGGAAACGCTCTCACATTCCAGATACTTTAGGAAATTAGTATGAAACTTATCTCTAAGTAAAAATGAAATACATTTTGTTTACCTCTCGACGGAACTGAAGATTAAGATGCTTCCACGTGTAAATCTGAAAGATAGTGGAGGTATGAGGAAGGACCTTATTGACATTATTATGATTTGGACAGCGGTGCCCTCCTCCTCCTCGCCAACCCCCTCCCCCCTCCACCACACACCTGGCAGATACACCTGCCACCTGGCTCCCTCCCATGACCTTTGACATATCATGGGGTAGATTGTGGAGGCAGTGCCAGTAACCTTGCAGTGGATGATGTTCGCCGTTTTATATTTGTTGTGTTCATTTTTCTGTTTCGCTAAGAATGAAGTTTCGCAGCCCGCCGTGGCTGATGCTCGCTCACTGATGTGGCTTATTTCTCTTTCAAGACTTGCGATGTGGAAGGCGCTTCGCAGGGATCGAATTTGTTCAATTATTGAAACGTGACACTGAGAGAACCTGCCCGGGCGGCGGAGCCCCGCCCACCGCCGCTACGCTTCCGCAATTTGCTGCTGCGGCGTCATGTCTGCACACCCGCGCCCACAGTCTCTCTCTCTCTCTCTCTCTCTCTCTCTCTCTCTCTCTCTCTCTCTCTCTCTCTCTCTCTCTCACACCCAAGTTAGCTCTCTCTCCTGTGCTGTCGCTGACCTGCTGCTGCACGTATCCGGGTACAATCCCTCGGCTTTACTCGCGTTTTTCCCTCTCTTGGCATCAAATTTTGACAAGAGTTTGGCACTCGTGTTGAGGGAAAGACTCTGTCCTTGTCTGTCTATTCCTGTTTCTGTCTAGGTCTGATGGTTTTGCATTTACACGGTGGGGCTGGATCACTCAAGTTTTCCTATTTGATGTGAACAACTTGCTTTTTCATTTGGAAAGTTTTGTAGCTGGATTTGATTTTTTAAAGTTTTAGTTAACTGAAGCCTTTATAAGGATACCTAACAAAAACATCCTTACATACGTAGTTAAAGTCATATGGCAAATACTAAATTAGACGTTTAGCAAAAAATACTTATCAAATTTGATTAAATTTCATAAACTTGCATCTTTTTTTGGCTGTGGATTTGCCATTTACCATTAAACTATGAAGTAGTTTTTCAGTCATAACTATGTGTTTATTGATGTGGCATATTTGTAATTTATTTCATTTCTTGGCAATTTTGAGAGTATTTCCAAATATTAGGAGAGATCAGAAGTAGCGAGGGTACTATTATTGGTCTAGCAGGATTTATATACATACATATATAGGCTATATATACTGTATATGTATATATAATATAACCAGTATATATATATATATATATATATATATATATATATATATAATATTTATTTATTTATTTATTTATTTATTTATTTATTTATTTGTGCGTGGCAGTGGCCGGGCCTATGAAATATCAGAAATAGGGATGCCACTCCGAGCGTTAGGATGGAACACAGTGCCCTTAGGGTAGGATGATTGTCTGGCTAATGCCACCTATGACCAGTCTCTCTTGCCACAGGACTGTCTATAATCAGCATGCAGAATGAAGTTGCTTTGGTCTTCCAAGTCTAAACGTGGAGTTTGCTACCAGTATATTGCGATCCCGCCCCTCTTCTGCTTTCGCTGTATTTGATGGTATGGGTACGTTAGTTGACCTTGTCAAACATTCTCCCGTTTCTAAGAGAGGCTCTTGGAACTCACTTTTCTGATTCCTTTCTTGCAGTTGTCAGAAATAATTTATTATCATCTTATTGTTATATCTCATAAGCAAAGAGCATTTCCCTCTAGAAGGCTTAAATCTATAATGATGGGTTGTTCCTGGGTACTCGCAATATGTTTCAAGTCAAAGAGTTTTGTGTAATGCTCTGAATTTCGAGTACTAATTACTTTAGTTTTAATTTCATAGGAAATATCCAGGGTTTTAGATTTAAGGAACCTCAGTAATTTTACAGTACCTGAATTAAGTTTTTGTTTTCCTTGAAAAGGGATTTTTATAGTTATAACATCTAGAAAGACCATTATTGCTGAAATGACATTAAATAATTCTTTAACTAAAGTTATAACCATTTGAGCCAATAAAAATGAAACTTCTACATTTTCATCTTGTCTCTATGAGGTTATTTGAACCTCTTACGGATTACTTGCATGCTAAGTCTCTTGACAGCGGCCTTTCGCAAAACAGCTCAGAAGAAAAAAATATTTAGAACCACTTTCAAATACTACATCAGCCGGTCAGACACCCGACTACTGTTCGTGTTGCTTTAGGCCTACATTTTTTTTTTTACTCCAATTCTATTTTAGGAGACTTTATCAGGAGCCTTTGCCTCCTGGACGCAATCCTGCACTCATTGTGTTATCTGTGGTAAATTTCAGGTTTCATTCACATTCCCTGTCTCACAGTTACTTCACGCAGAGTATCTGAGTTCAGATTTACGTGTACACGTGTGTGTCATATGTTCGTGTGCATATCGATCACGTTCGGCCCAAAAAATGTCCATAATATTTCCATGAAATCCTGCAGTACATCTCAGTTGTGGAAAGCAGCACGCTTTATTCATTTTTTCAAGCTGAATGACTGACGATGTCTTCATTATTTTGTGCAGTCAGTGGTGATTTTTTTGCCAGATTTGCATTAGCTTGTTCCTTTCCGGATTTCTGTTGTTGGTGCATAGGTTGTAATAGAAAGGTTGTTAGGAGGTTGGTTGTAGCTTTTTTTTTGCAATTTGCTTCGCAGAATTGTAAAAGTATAACTGGAATCTGGCTCTCGTGTATTTGTTGTGTGAAGCTGTGTTAGTTAGTTGTTAATCTTTTGGGAATATGTTGTTGATACCCAGGTCTGTTCGTTTGCATATGCATATTTTCCTCTGTAGTCCCTTACCGCTATTTCAGATTCTTCTTTAGACTGATTTGAATGAACGATGTGTGTGGCTGCTTATGACCTTGGCAAGGTTTATTTTGTGATAAAAACGTAAATAGACATATTTTCCTGCCTGTGCTTTTGTATAACTACGAAATAATGCTGTAGATATTACCTCCTGTTTGACAAGAGAGACACCAGTGCTGTCCAGCAAAAAGGGAAGGAAAGGCCAAAGATATTTAAATAAAGAATGAGTAATTTTCTATTTTACTCTTCTTGCAAGAAGAAACGGAAATGGGCCTAATCCCAGATACGTAGGTTTACTTATATAGTAAAGGGTAAAAAAAAAATGAAAACATACTTTCTGCCTATTTTCAAGAACCTGATATCTTTGTCTCTCTGGGCACAACTGACTCTGATCTTAAGTTTAGGTGCAAGATTTGAATATCTGAGGATACAGACTTAATGATACTTTTGTGAGGGAGAAAAACAAAGAACATGTATTCTTATATATAGTACTTAGCAGACCTTTTGGGATGTCTGAACATTTAGATATTTCTTTAAAATTAAGTAACAATCGAATTCTTTTAAGAGTTTCTTGTTTTTGTTTTACTGAAATGTTGACAGAATCCTCCAAAAATGTTGATATCTCTTTGCAACAATACTGATTTTCAACTTCCTTAAGGTTGTCGATATTGAATGTATACAGATATTCAGAGTCCTTGCTAAAAAAGCAACTCTGAATTATCAGTGAGATAACAGAAAGTCGGTGGTGGAAAATTCTATCGCACTGTGCATTCATAATCCGGTACCTGGAATTACTACGGGAACTCGCATGTTTTCAAAACAAGTTCATCATCATCACTTCCTCGGTGACACTTACCTTAATACCAATCAGTTTAGTTTACAATAAGGCACTTTTCCAGTCTGGCTGGCGAGATCATGTATAGGATGGAAACACTTCCGAGGTGGTTGGGGGTGTTCACTTTCATTTTAATCTATAAAAATTCAAAATCAGGGATAGACGACGTAACTTTTTTCTTACAGAAAAGAAATATTTAAAATATACTTATTTCAAACAGATATACAGAAGTTAAAATGAGACGTTTGAAGGGGCGTTGGCTATTTATTATTAAGTTATATCATATATGTATTTATACACAATTTAAGCTTATGCATGAGCTGTAGATGGAAGTATATGATGCATAATGTCGTCTATAAATACCATTAATGATTCTAAGGTATCATTATCGTTCCCTGGCAACTTACCAATCAGAAGTTGCACGAACTGTTAACTTATGGGTTTCCATTCACGATAATAAAACCTTCAGACTCTCTGGCTGCCTCAAGTTGTCACAAATAAATTAATTCGATTTTTAAGCAAGTCTCACAAAGCATTTTGACGGAACCTGTCCAATTTTTTTTTAACGTTAGTGGTTGTCCATCTTTCCATATAATCTTACTAGTCCAAATTTTTTTTCTTACAGTCGGGTTATCCAACAGTTTCCTGTTTTCCAACATCTGAAATGGAACTCAAAGTTAATTTGGCTTTTTTTTTAAGCCAAATATTCTTCCCACTGCTTCTTTTATTTCAAGTACTTTTTTGTGAGTGACCAGGTATATGTCTTCAGACTTGAGTTGTATACCTTGCAAAATTTAAATGTAGCTGGTGTCAGGATATTAAGGTATTCGAATCTTCCACTAGATTAGGAAAATTAAATTTCTTGATATGACATTTATCAGTATTTTGTTGAAACAGACGGAGTATCGATTGGATTAAGTACCAAAAATGTTAAAGATATTCAGCGCAAAAATGAAGGATGACACTGTTTAAAATCCATTCATTCTTTGATTTTTTTATATGGATCATTCATAGCTCAAATTGTACAGAAGTTTTCTGTAAATAAAAATGTAGTGGTCTAGAATGTGTAGAAAGTGAGTAACAGTTAATGACTACTTTCCATTTTGGGTGCCATCTCACTAATACTGTCACTGTTTACTCCCAAGGCTGCAAGCAGTTTAAAGGTTTTAGAACTTTAATGGAAATTATGTACATTCAGTCATTTTTAATATTAATTGACCTCTTGCTCTGCTTTGTTCGAAGATGCATATATTCATCACTGCATGAAAGCCACCTTGCATCTTCGAAAAATTTAATATTGGATATTTGGTGCATAACATAATACATTATATTGTCTTAAGCAATTTTTCTTGTGATGTTTGTTTTCATGAATTGTTCTTGTCAGAGAAAGTTGGTTATACTGGAAAATCAGAGGGCACTCATCTTCGAGAGTTCTCACTTCTAAGAACTTGTTTGCATTTAAATACATAAGCTAAGTAAAGTCCTCAAGACTTAGAAATTAGAAATGAGTTTTCACTTCTAAGAACTCGTTTGCATTTAAATACATAAGCTAAGTAAAATCCATAAGAGTTAGGAATTAGAAGTATGATGATAGTAACGCTGATCAGGATGAATAAGGTATGTCAGTGAGGGAAAGATTCCATTGTTCCTTGGTTTAAGAATGGCTGAAGTTTAAGTATGATACAGTATTGGTTGGTGATGGAAAAACGATATCTATGAAGACAGGTAGAATGTGTTAAATGTTTGTAATCAGATTTGAAAATGAAAGTTGGCAAGAGTTGGATTATGAGACTAAATGGATGTCAAGAGGATAAGGAAGTGAATCTCAGTATATATGGTGAAAGAATGGAACTGGCTGGTTCATAAAGTTATTTTGGGGGTAACATTTCTGGGTGATGGTACGATGAGTTGAAAGCTAATGTTAGGATGTATGATGGGATTGTTGAATAAACATTCTGTTATGGAAGTGAAATTTTGGTGTTATGTGTGATGTAAGAATAGAAATAGTAAAGTATTATATATGTAGATATTTGGGATTAGTTGTAATGGGTGATGAGAGGGCAAATGAAAAGGTGGCTTGAAAGGTAACAAGACATCTGAAAAAGAATTGGGAGAGCATTGAAAGCAGATGTTAAAATGTATGAACTAACACCATCATGGAAGTAAAATGTTTGTCTCCTGTATGGAGGAAGAATGAAAATGGTTAACTCACATATATATTTTGGAGTAATTGTAATGAATGATGGTAGGATGAATTTACAGGTGATAAAAAATTATGTGGAGCAAGGAAAGTATCAGGATATCTGCAAACAAACTGGAAGAGAACTGGAAGCCAAAGGCAGGCTGTATGATGAGATTGTTGAGCAAACCTCTCCATAATGGAAGTGAAGTATAGGTTTTATGTATGATGTAAACATGGAAATGGTTGATTCATGTAGATATTTAGTAGTAATTGTAGTGGATGATTGGGGAATGAATAAAAAATTGAGAATAAAATTCGCGAAGTAAGGAAGCTAGCAGGGTAGCTGCAAAAGAACTGGGAGAGGATTGCAAACAAAAGTTGGGATGTACAGTATAGTGCAGTTGTTGAATAAATTGTTATGGAAGTGAAATGTAGGTGTTGGATGTTTAACAGGAGAAAAAGGATGGTTAAATATTTCAAATAATCATTTTTGTTATCCCTGTCTGGGTATATCGTAGGAACATGAACAATGTTCCAGTTGTCCCATGCTTATCTGGCCTTTTCAAGGGATTTGCGAAAACTCTTTATCCTGTGGTGCACTGACATTATCCTGAAATAGGTCCCGATACCTGTACCTTCTTGAACGCAACTGTTTACTTCGTGTAGATGAAGACTCTTCAGGTTGTTGTGTTCAGTGATTTTTTTCCCTCACTATTGTCAAGATTTGAAATCATCTCCGTGCTTCTTTTCCCCGATTTTTATACCCGGCCAGTTTGAGAAAAGGCGTATTATTTAGGACTAGACCAAATTGTTTTACCCCTTCTTGTGCCTTTCTAGTTTATGCTGTATGGCTTTCGGTTGCATCAGGCTCTCCATAAGAGATAATGATTGGAACAGTTGTTTATATGACTCGCAGAATTAAGAAATGTTTGTTCTATCGCCGAAAAACTTTTTTTTTTTTTTACTTCATTTTATCTGACAACTCTGATAATCTTTCAGTGTTGTAAGTTCAAATCTGTAAACGTTGGGGTGAAGAGATGTCTTCGAAGAACTTGCTGCTTGCATCTATACGCCTTTGAGTATTTAAATATCTTACCTCAATAGATTCTCTGAATTTTTTCTTTTATTTGAAATATAAGACATCTTTTTTAAGAAGGCATTTTTATCTCGTCTACCATTTTCTTATATTATTTACAGCAAAACGTTGAACAATCAAATGAAATGTAACTGGGGAGAAAATGTATTATACAATAACAAAGCCTTACCTATCGTGATTGTGAAATGATTTTATAGTTATAGATTTATGATAACTCATTATCCTAACCTCTAACCTCGTTGCACAGGAAGGGCAAGGGAATAGTCATTTAATATATATATATATATATATATATATATATATATATATATATATATATATATATATATATATATATATATATATATATATATATACTACACAGTATGTATATATGTTAGTCAAGTAGTACAGTCTGATTTTATCATACATCATCTTCATTGTATATATGAATCTTATGAGGAGGAACAGGTACATTAAATTCCGATACGAAGGCTGAGAAGTATTGATGGCCTTTCGTTTTCACGTTCTGTTTAATGTGACTTGGTACAGTCACTTACCAAGTCCAGAAATGTATATTTTCATTCCATGTCGCCCGTTCACTTGTCTCTTTTAGAAAGCATTTGTATGCTTATTCCTAGAGCAAAAAATAATTTCACCCAGGTTTTAGTGAGTTGTGGCATTTGATAGGGTATTTTACACCTTCAGTGTTCTTGTGTGTAACTATTTTTGTCTATTTCTATTCTAGTACCAGGTATCACTGAAGGTCATCTTTATTTGATTTCCATCGCTTGGATGTGTCACCTTGATTTGTGGCGGTATGCGTGGTATCCCTCGTAGGCCTTTGTGCAGGAGACGGAAGCTGTTTTCACTGCCTGTCTTTGCTGCAGAGATTTCCCATTTTGGATACACAGAATTTCTGGTATTGCTGCCTGTTCCTATTTACGGATATGTGTTCCGGGTCTTTCTGCACGTTTTTGACGTTTCATTTTTCTGTTATTACCGTTCCCAGGTACCACTTTCCATATCTTAGAACAAATTCTGTTGTCCTCTTGTAGAGTATTTCTCCTTGCTGAAATTTTTCGTATCTTATTCCCTTCGTAAAATCACTTTCGCTCTAATATAGAATGTCCGGGGCATTCTATACGGACTGAGTGACAAAAACGTAATTGACATGTTAAGGAGACCCACGGGATGCTGTCGACTGTGTGGAATGTTGGTATTTTATGACTTACTTTTCCCATGAGTGGTGCTCGAAAATTGTATCTCTTAGGATCAGTAGTCATGATATTCCTTCACGCGTTTTTGTAATGCTGTCCTTTTGTAAGTGACTTTGCGATGCCGTAACATTTGTAGTCTTTAGCAGCTTGTTGTAGCGTTCTTGTTAGGGAGATATTTCACGAAATATGTCACAGCGATACTTTATTTGGATAATCACCCCAAAATAGTTTACTTTCTCAAATAATGAGACTGCATTCCATAAGATTATACTTTAACAGTTATTGGCTATTTAAGACTACTACATGTGTATATGTGTGCAGTTTGAATAATAATAATAATAATAATAATAATTGTATTGTTTTATATCCGGTCCACAATAATATTCAGAGGTGAATTATTGTTGATTTTACAAAAACGTTACAAGAGCTTTCGAACCCTGTCCTGGGTTCATCTTCAGTCTGAAGATGAACCCAGGAAAGGGTTCGAAAGTTCTTGTAACGTTTTATAACACCAACAATAATTCACCACTGAATATTGTTGTGGACCTGATATACAGCATGTCCCGTTCTCGATCTAGAGGATAAAGACCTACTACTACTACTACTACTACTACTACTACTACTACTACTACTACTGATAATAATAATAATAATGATAATAATAATAATAATAATAATTATTATTATTATTATTATTATTATTATTATTATTATTATTATTATTATTATTATTAACACAGTTGTGTCGAATTATGCTTTCTGCAGTTAATGAATTCCATTAAATCTATCCAAGTAATTATCATAAATTTTTAAATGTCGTGGAAAAATCAAAGAAAGGTAGCTTATCATGGGTATTTTTTCCCTTTCCTTTATTCTTGGTTGTCGTTTCTTATTGTTAAAGGTTCTATATCATAAGCCGAAGTGACATTTTTCCTGGAATATCCTAAGAAGGTGGAGAGAGAAAAAAGTTACGTATATCTTAGTTTAACCAGACCACTGAGCTGATTAACAGCTCTCCTAGAGCTGGCCCGAAGGATTAGATTTATTATACGTGGCTAAGAACCAATTGGTTACCTAGCAACGGGGCCTACAGCTTATTGTGGAATCCAAACCACATTATACCGAGAAATTAATTTCTGTCACCAGAAATAAACTCCTCTCATTCTTCACTGGCCGGTCGGAGATTCGAACTCGCGGCCAGCAGGTTGCTAGCTGAGAACGGAACCCACTCTTCCAACGAAGAGCTAAGGGAGAAAATACTAATCTTAAATATTGTAAATGAATTTGATTTTTCTTTGGCTCGGTAAAGTTCTGAAAGTTAGGCAGTAAGTAATGAATCGGATGTTCGTTTTTAGAATTTGAATTTGTTAGAACAAAGTGAGTATGCTGTTATCTTTATTATTATTATTATTATTATTATTATTATTATTATTATTATTATTATTATTATTATTATTTACTTGTATATTAAATCTTTAATTAGAAGAGGCAAGTTCGCGAATCTTTCTGATAAAAAAAAGAAAGAGATAAAATTTTGTTTCATTTCCTAGCAGTAGCTTAGCATATACTTGTTTTGGCAAAATGCGTGAATCAAGGGGTATAGAAACATCGCTGGAACGTAGAGTCATACTTGTAAGCGTTTGTCACTGTAAAGAGTGCATTATTATTTGTCGTCCCCTCGCCCAGATTTTGGCTAATCAGATGAACTCAGGCTGTTAAATTTCCTTTCATCTTCTAATTGAATTGAGTCATATACGGTATTTTTGGGATGTTTTTTTTTTCACCTTTTCCAGGTTTAGGCTAGTTCTTAATTTAATTTTTCAGAATCATTTATACCCTGTTTAGGCCTGGGCTAAACAAGGGCAGTGGGTCGCTCGTACCGTTACCCTTAGCTCATAACGGCAAGGGTTGCGATGTATCTTTCTTTAATTGTTCATTTTGCTTCCGGTGCCTACAAAAATTTACATAACATTTCTACGTTGGTTTCAACAGCTGTATACACTGCATCAACTTTTGGCTGTTGGCGTAATCATTTTTTCGCAGGTAATCATAATCATAAATATGTAGCTTGCTTGTATGACAGAATTTCTGTAGTTCATAAGAAAGCAATTTTAGACTCGCTACAGCGATCCTAGTGATGGTTTGATTTGGTAGATGACTCATAAGATATTTTCATTTTTATCCCGTTCAACATATATCTGAATATCTCCCCCTCCCCCTCCACCACAACCTTCCTAACCCAATGTATTCTCATGGAAGCCATTATAGAAAATGGATAAGGCGGTTTGTTTTCGGAACAGATTGTTTCCCTTTTGACTTTGGGACTAAATGCTGCCAATGCCATGGATGCTGGTCATTACTCTTGTATACACGCGCATCGAAGATTCATATCGGTCCATCAATGATGGATCCTATCATTCTATATTACAAAGAGGCGTTCATATTTAAGGTCAACCATTTGATCGACACCGCACGAAAAACTCGTGATTTTTCCTCCATGCGTTGTTACGCATTGCGCGTGCGCACTGTCGTCTGTGCTACCCAGCTATCTCCTTTATTTCCTCTCGTGAGTTATCCTCTCTCTCTCTCTCTCTCTCTCTCTCTCTCTCTCTCAAATATTTATTTTCTTACTCCCTGTCATTTGTCTCTTCCCCTTATCGTTTGTGTAAAATAATTTCTTCGACGGGGAGGCAGTAATGAAACCGAGTGTCAACCCTTCTTGTGTGTCAGGACTCCATCCCTAGAACACAGGGTAGGGAGAGAGAGAGAGAGAGAGAGAGAGAGAGAGAGAGAGAGAGAGAGAGAGAGAATCTTCAGGGAAAGGAACACCCGGAGAGACCCGGAGAGAGAGAGAGCGAGCGAGCGGATATCCTGGGCATTTTCCATCTTCGTATGAAAAGGAGGGTCCTAGCTGTTCCTTCGTAGGATCTGTGCCGCGGTTCATGAAATACTGGGTCTTGCTTATCCTAGACTAAATATAGAGACCGGATTTCCTGAAAGACTCATCTCTCGTGAAAATCTCGGTCATCCTCCTCCTCCTCCTCCTCCTCCTCCTGTTCAGCATGTTAGGATGTTGCTAACGATTGGCATGACATCATGGCACCTCCCTTTAAAAGTGATTCCTTTGTTATGTTTGTTCGTTTGTCGTTAACTTTTTTTTTATTGTATCGTCGAGCTTTGTAACTGTCAGATAAGTAGGTACTCAGGTGAAAAGATGTGGATTGCTTCGCGTTTTATTTGCAATATCACTGCTAATGATGATTGGTAGTGCTAATGATTTCTGTTACGATCCTGATGTATCGAATTGTATCTAAAGGGCCTGATAATATTCGTTGCTGTTTAAAGTAACTCTCTCTCTCTCTCTCTCTCTCTCTCTCTCTCTCTCTCTCTCTCTCTCTCTCTCTCTCTCTCTCTCTCTCGCTGTCCAAGGAGGTACTTCCCTCACGCCGTGAAAATGTGTAAACTTGAACTTGGCATTTAACAAAGATGCATATACATATATTGCATGGCCTCCTTCCAACAAGAAAATACTAGGGAAGGGGAGCTACAGTCTTCACAGGTGAAAATAACCCGCCATCAGAATGTCCCCATACGTTAGGTTTTTTTACGACAGTTTCCAAACTGACATGAGCGATTTCGTTATGTAATAGCTTTACAGCCTGATAATTCTATCTTATCTCTCGGTAATTACGTTTGTTATCGGGGTGGTCATACCACCACCGCAGCTTTTTTCTTTCTTTGACATCCCCGTTTAAACACCTTGCTGCAATAAGTATCTTTCTTTTGTCAAAGATGTAGTCGCCTTTTCACAAAACTATCCTTTTGATCTTGGACGTGGGTTATATTCTAATTTCAAAAGCAGCCAGCCATTTCTCATTTCCTTATGATATCTAGTAGATCTAATTTTAGTATTTAGTTATGATTTGTCCGAAATGTTGTAGGTTATATTTGCAAATGTTTGCCAAAGTGACCTATTTGTTCTTATTCTCGTAGTATAGCATGAATGTTACGATAAGTTTTTTTTTTAATGCATTTATGCACGGAAAACTTCACATCACACTTATGGATGATCCAGTGTGAAAATGATGCATTAATGGACTTTTTCATTCGCTGATAAAATCAAGCCGAAGCTACTGGTTTTTATTCCTTTTCGATGCTTCCGTGTCTTAGTTCATTTCTCTTTCTCACTCTTACTGTATTTCTTGAATGGAAAGCCTAGAGATGTTTCGTGACGCTTAAGGGCACAGTGACAGGATTCAGCTATATTTTCCATTTCTTATTAGTGATTGCTTTGCTTTGTTTGCATTGACCTTCCCTCGTAGTATCCGAGAACGTATACAATTTCATTACCATAGTGAGAGTAACTGGATGTGTAAACACCGTCTCACGTATGATAATTGTATATATGAATGAGAAATGTCTCTCTTCATAGAGTGTCGGACAGTAACCGGAGTGTTCTGGTTATCTTATCTGATTGAAGAGTCGGTTTTTTTCCTCTTGTCATACTCGTCTGGTAACGATGGGAAGAACGTAGACTGCGTTGTTTCATTTGATGTTTCATTTATGTTAGGCAAAGAAAGGGTTCGGGGTTGTTTAGAGGTTTTGTGGAAGGAAGTATAGTTTGGTAGTGAAACAGTGTTAGGTAGAAAAGTTTGGGAAGACTTAAGGTCACCTCGGTTGTACAGACTGAGACATTATCATAGAATTGAAACAATCGCTGAACATTGAAGGGTCTGCTGTCATTCACCGAAATTTTGTATTTATTGTAATGTATCTCAGTTCTTGTGGGTGTATATTTTCGTACATGATTAATTCATTCTGGTTATTTTGGTCTGTAGCCGTGAAGCATGCTATACCACAGCTCTTTAGTTTGGTACATGTAAAGTACGTTTGTGTAAGGTTCCTTGCAAAACTGTACGGTTTAATTTACTTGATTCGTACAGCCAGTATATACTTTTATTTATGCACTCTGTAGTGCAAAATGTTTCCTTGTGAATTTTTTTACTTCCTTTATCAACTGAAGACCTTAACGATATCATCTTCAAAATTTATAGGTTGGTGCTGATTGTAAGTATAGATAGCAGACAATAACAGAGAGAGAGAGAGAGAGAGAGAGAATCTTATGAATGGTTTCCCCCCCGGTGGGATGAGGGTTACTTCCTCGGTTTTGATAGTATACGTATGGACGGAACAAATAGTTCTCTCTCTCTCTCTCTCTCTCTCTCTCTCTCTCTCTCTCTCTCTCTCACCTTAGCCGCGAAGCGCAATAGTCGTTTAACAGTTTATTACGTAAGTCATTGCTTATACCAACAGGAGAACACTGGATTTTTAGAGAACGCGCCCACCTGTCCCTCGTCGTCCGGTTCGAGATTCGAACGCTGATCGTCTGGTTGTGAGTTAGACGTGCTACCTACCACCAAGCTACGAGGAGAGAGAGAGAGAGAGAGAGAGAGAGAGAGAGAGAGAGAGAGAGAGAGAGGGGAACTCATGGATGGAATCCTGGGTTCATTAGGAACCATTCAAAACTTGAACCGAAAATTTTTTTATGTAATTAAGGATTGAAATTGTAGAAAACCCAGGAAAGCGTTATTAGGAATATCAAGTGGAAATTATTTTTATACCTACGTTGCCTTATGCAGCAGGTGTGCGTTATAGGAGTCTGTAATGCAGGCAAAGCACTCCTTTTTAAGAATGAATCCACCCAGCCTTGATCCCCGCTTTACCTGCCTTACCTTTGTCCCTCGTATTTCCCCAGGTAAGGGCGGAGAGCTTCCTGGCGGTTGGGTCCTGGGTCTCGTCCTCAGGCGCTGTGTCCCAGGCTCCTCTCTCCGTGCTACCACCGCTGCGTTTATGGACGGGATGTTGATACTCTCGTTTCCGTCGTTGTAGTCTCTACGCGCCCTGACTCTTCACTTTACTAGTACTGTCTCTCGGATATTCTCTAGCTTTGTATAAGAAGATTTTTTATGTTGTAATCTGTGAGACTTTCTTTACATTATATCACTGTATCCAAAAATACCAGGAAATTTGGGAGTTGTGGTAACGGTGGCCAATGTGATACATAGTTCTGGTTAATGTAGAGTCTACATGTTTCAATCTATGGAGGAAAAACGCTCATCATAATGTAACATGGTGGGAATAGGCTTATTTCGGATCTGGTATAAATGTTTCTGAATTTACCGGGAATGGAGACATACAGTAGATGAAATCAATTCTTCTCCGCCCTTGCGTAGCTCTTTTTTTTTTTTTTTTTTTTTGCGTTAGATTGCCGTTTTTCCATGAGTCTTTTCGAATCCCAACAAGGAAGGAGAACTTTTCTTTAATTTCCTTTCTTTTATTGAAGCTTATTGTGGAATGTTTTCCTAAAGGAAAGTATTAGGAATGCGAGAAGCGGAAAGGTTTTTGTGACGTACCATTGAATATAAACCTTGTGAATGCAATTAGTAGTTTCTATAATTTTCAGCCAGTGAAGCGGAAATCCCTAGAATTACGTCAGAATGGCGAAATGAGGTTTGTTTTGGTTCTTGTGATAATGTATCTGAATTTACCGTTCTTCATACCATAGTGACTGAAGTGGCCTCGTGATCAAACTATTAGCGGTTTGAGTTCCACTTGAGAAGCAGAATTTCCTCATTTATCTCCTTTTTCGTATTTCAATCTTTCATTGAAATCCGATAACATATCTGGAAACCATAAATGAAGTTAATGTCCTTAAATAGTTGGTAAAGCCATTATGGAAAAGAAAAGAAAAAATCGAGACGCCACGGGATCACTGTGGCCATTGAATTACACATACCGTATATTTGTTTGATGACAAGAGAAAACAAGTAAAAAATGCGCCGAAGTTACTTCGGCGCAATCGAGTTTTATTTACAGCGTATAATGCTGCATGAAACTCTCAGTCGTGCCCATGAAACTTTCAGCCACGGCCCTGTGGTGGCCTGTGTAGTTGGCACCTATAGCGTTGCCAGACGCACGATCATGGTTACATTTAACCTCAAATAAAATAAAAACTACTGAGGCTAGAAGGCTACAATTTGGTATGTTTGATGATTGGAGGGTGGATGCTCAACACCACCAATTTGCAGCCCTCTATACCTCGGAAGTTTTTAAGATCTGAGGGCGGACAGAAGAAGTGCGGACGGACAGACAAAGCCATCTCAATAGTTTTCTTTTACAGAACACTGAAACTGAAATGAATGTCTGATGTACACTAAGAAGGCATACATATTTATGCGCGCGTGTGTGTTTGAATGGAAATGTTTGGCAGTATTCATCATCGCTCAAGGTTATGAGGGTAGATGGAAATTAAGATGGACCAATAAATGTTAATAAGGATGTTGGAGGAATGGAAACAGTAAATTTGTGTAGGTGTTTGGGAATAGATATAATAGATTATAATAGGAAGAGAGAAGAGGTGAGTCACAGAATAGATGAAACAAATTAAGGGAGGTAGCAAGATGGGTGCAAAAGATTGGGAGTATATGCACAGTATCTACGGAAGCCGAGGTGGATTCGTCTGAAGTGATCGTTTTCGGAAGTGAAGAGTGGATATGGAATGCAAATGAAAGAAGTTAAAACTTTAGAAATCAGTTGTTGACTTAGTATATAACGCATAAGAAGTGCACGACTGAGAAATGTTAGAAATGCCGAGAAGTGGCAAAGAAAGCTAGCGATGTTAGATGGATAAGTGAGTTTTGAAATGGTTCTGATATGGAAGAAAAGTAATGACGGTTGGTTGGTGAAAAGTATATAATTTGTAGGTGTTAGGAGGAGATGAAGACTTGAAAAGTGCTGGGTCGATAGTGTACAAGAGGTATTTAAAAGGAGGGGTCTTAGTATCCGCAAAGTACGAGTCTGTGCATAATAAGAGGTGAATGGCACTCTGCTCAGAATGTGGTTCGATGTCATGTTGATGCTCCTTCTTGAATAGTTGTATGAAATAGCTAGTGTTGTAGACATTTTCTCCACGGGGTTTTCTCCATGATTCAGTAGTTTCTGTATGAATGTGGCGATGATCGTTGTCTTCTTTTTAGAAAGGCCAACGATGAATGCTTAACTTCACTGTATCCTATAACTTTCGAAACGATTTCAACTGAAATCATTTGAAAATCCAGACAGATGCAAAATGATGAATTTCCCCTCTCCTGCTCGGAGTCTCGAATCGTGTTTTGGAGAGATGCGTTCTTTCCTTAAACCATTACACTACAATTAAAGAATAATAAGAACGATTTATCTACCCTATCGAGTACATATAATGTCATAGTCAGTTGCATTTTATTAGTTAAAATAAAATAGAACCTCTATAACACTTGTAATTTAGTATTTGGCTCTTTTTTTTCTCTTTGTCTAAGAAGTACGCATACTCCAAATTTACTGCTCACATTCACCAGATCTAACTTGAGTTATATAATGGCCATACGGATGCAAAATAGATATTGTGCAATGAAATTACTATTTTTTCATCATATAGTTTCTGGTTGTGAGTTTGTGTGTGTGTATAACATATATATATATATATATATATATATATATATATATATATAATATATATATATATATATATATATATATATATATATATATATATATATATATATATATATATATATATATATATATATATATATATATATATATATATATATATATATACAGACATACAAAAAGCATTATACAACAGCTAATATCTCTTCTACTTGTAAGACACGATTTGTCAAATTGGTGTCACAGCGTCGACCATAGTCACTGTCTGATCTGAAGGTAGAAACACTGCCTGCATTAAGATTTAGTATTGCCATTGTTTAATGTACGTGGACACCTTTTTCTAGAGTGCATAATTTTAACAATTACGGTTCGTGATTTTACATACATATTTATATATACAGTATATATATATATATATATATATATATATATATATATATATATATATATATATATATATATATATATATATATATATAATATAAGGGACCCCATAGAAACGCCAAAATGTGGAAAATAAAGGTTATATTTCAGAAGTCAAACTGTCTTTCTCCTTAGGCAAATAGTGAATGAGAAAAAGTTACAAAAAAGCGGTATTTATACCAGAAGATCCATGGGTCTCCTCCAATCAGCGATTAAGAAGATTAAAGAGAAATTGTCAACTGGAGTGACTTACCGGCTGACTTACGGATCTTCTGGTATAAATACCGCTTTTCTTCAACTTTTTCTTATTCACTATTTGCCTGAGGAGAGAGACAGTTTGGTTTCCGAAATATAGCCTTTATTTTCCACATTTAGGCATTTCTATGGGCTCCCTTATATTTGATAGAATTCTGTTTTAACAGAAAATATTTCACAGTCATATATATATATATATATATATATATATATATATATATATATATATATATATATATATATATATATATACATACACATACATATATATATATGTGTGTGTGTATGTAAAACAACATTGGCAAATTTATATTAGTGGACTCTGGACTCAAAAGGGGACAAAAATGATCAGTATACCAGCCCTGCTTCGAAATTGCAGTAAAGCTTAACCAAGTCGCTTTTGAGGTGGTAATGGATTAAAGACCTGGTGGTTGGGTTGGGAGGTGGTTAAATAATGACCGTCATTAATGGCTCTTTAAATTCGTGTTATTTCGAATATAGGATTAATTTAGATGTTAATGAAGATTGTGATTGGGGCTTTGCGAGTCAACCTTATTAACAGAGGGTTGTATTTTTACAGTCATAGTGGAAGTTCTTATTTGGTTCTACTGTATCTCGCGCCAAAGGAGATGGGGTAGCCGTCAAAGGACGTGTTAGGTAGTATCATATAGAAAGACTTGATCAAGTACACAGGGTGTGATGATGTATTCGCTAAAAACCTATGGGGAGCAGTATCTAATAAATGGACATTAACAAAATTTTGTTAATTATCAGTAGGTTTTTGTTTAGTGAATTATCAATAATACACCAGTGAGCAGTGACTGTCAAGTCATCAGAATTATAGAATGGGATTTGAGAGGTTCAGTAAATGGAGAATAAAGCAACAAACTTAAAGGGTCTTACATATATTCGTGTTTTGGATTTTACTACATAAAATGTTATTGCTTATACCGGTATTTGTGATAATATATTGTCTTTATGCGTATTTTCTAGTTAGTAATGCAGGCAATATTCTTAACGTTTTAGCGTTTTTCACGAGAGTTTTTTTCTACCTTCCTCTCCTCTCTAACATTCTTATTAGCTCTTCTTTTACGTTCTTATTAGTAAAGGAAGGTCAGTTTTTTTTATTTTATAATATATTTGACTTTCTCATTTTTTCATGTCAATATCTTATGATTATAGTTAACGGTGTGTACTTTCATTGTCAAGTTTTGGTGTTGACGCTTGTATTGATTATTTGGGTTGTAAACAAAGTTTGTCTCTTCTGTCTTCTTTCTCTCTTAGAATGTTTATGTGTGTGTACTCACCTCAGCAGATAATAATAGACGAAGGTCAAAGCAGCCCTCGCTCAGATTCTTCAAAGGCTTCACTTTCGGAGGTCGGCAACTCGTGAAAGTCATTCTTTCATGACCAACTAGCTCGCTTGCTCAGTCGGGAGCTGGTTTATGAATCAAGAAGGTTTCTCCTTTGCCATTTAGTATGTAAAAGAAAAATTTCCACGCCATTCTCATCAATCGAACATTCAGAATGGATGTATGAAGATTCGTGGTCATCATCTGTACACTGATGAAGAGTATTTGTACAACCGAGTATATATGAATGTCTATTATAGTGCCTGCTAAGTAACTTGCTGGTGGTTTCAGCGTTTCCTTTTTGTTGTTGTTCGTAACGTTTTTCATTCTATTATTTTCTCAAGGATGTTATATAACTGAAATTAATGACCCGTTAAATAGTCGATAAACCCATTAGGGGGGAAAAAAGAAAAAAAGGGAAGCCATATTGTATATAGCCCGAATCAGTCTGAATTGCATGCTTGAAAGAAGTTTATTGGACGATAATTGCAGCCGGTCATGAAATTGAAATAGCCATTGTAATCACGGCACCGACATCGCATGCTTATTGAAATATGCCATTTAAATGCCTAGTGGAAGGATGTAATTGGGATGCTAAGAGAAATATGGGATTGGCTTACCGGTCGAAAACATTCAATTGTAATGCTGATTAGATTTGCGTAATTGAAACGCTAATTGGTAATAGGCAGCGAGATCGAAAAGTGGTTGGCTCTATGATGCTGGATTAGGATATACGCAGCAAAAGTTACTTGATGGCACATCAGAATTAAAAGGAAAATTATCAAGGATGCCGTGTCATTGAAATCAGTTTCGTGGTGGGAGGACGTATACGTACAGGCTCCATGTATACAGCATATCTGACGTTGACTGGAAGTGGCGTGCTTGTTTGTTTTCCTGAGATGAACTTTAAAGCTTAGCAGTTAATGCAGGAGTCCTAAGTGGTATGGCACTACAAAGCTCACACCAGTCTACGGTTCTCTATTTTCAGTTTATCAGTTAATGGTAACAGAAGTAGTAGTTTTACACTTATCACCGAATAACTAAATTTTAAGTTAAAGGTTTTCCTTCCCCTAAGGTATTCTACCCTTACTGGTGTTTAAGGTTTTGCTACTATTCCATCACAAGAGGCTGAAAATTGATTGCTATTCAGACATGCGTAATTCATGCACAGACATCCACATACTGTACATTTAGTAATGTTTATATATATATTTATATTGTTGTGTTATACCCTTGCAGTATGAAAGCAGCAGGTTCGTCAGCTGCTTCTAGATTTTGCAAGTGTAGCTTTGTAATATGGTGGAAAATTGTATATTCGTGTTGCATTAACTGGTCATTCTCTTTAACGATTAATCATTTTTCTTTCTGTGAATTAAGGTCGTATCCTAGTATTACGCATGGCTTTATTTTTTAAGATTATTTCAGTAATGGATGAGGTTCGTCAGCTGCTTCTAGATTTTACAAGTGCAGCTTTGTAATGTGGTGAAAAATGTATATTCGTGTTGCGTTAACTAGTCATTCTCTCAAAATATTAATAATTTTTCTTTCTGTGAATTAAGGTCGTATCCTAGTATTACTCATGGCTTTATTTTTTAAGAGTATTTTAGTAATGGATGAGGTTTAGATATTTTATCGACAGCAGCTTGCTCCTGGTGCGTGATGCATTGTTTTTAATCAGCTTTTGGATCGCCTGGCTAGTGTAGAAGAATTGATTACAGATGACAGACACAAAATTGTTGATATGAGGGTAGTATGCGTAGATGACAAATGGAACTGCTGTAAATCTTGGTTATAAAAAGTAAAAAATCGAGTGAACGAGGTATTAACAAACCACCAGATTCAAGCACGCATTATTTGTATTACACCGGTTGATGTCTAGTGTTCATGTGCACACCCCTCCTCATTTTTTCCCTTAGCAAGAGGGAAGGATCAGAGGCAGTATTCGGGAGTACCTTTGTGAGAGGCTGATGTCTTTGAACTGTCGGAAAGTTGACAAACTCTGGCGCGTTCTGTTAGCCCTCAGATGTAGGGCTTCCAGGGATTCCCTTTCCCCCTGAGCCAACCGAACTCTTTTCATGTGGTGGGCCTCTCTTGGGCTGTATTAGTGTTATTAGGGTAGTCTTTGATATTCCTATGGCACTCGACCTGAGAAATACTTAGGGTTGGAGGATGGTGTATGATCAACTGTTTTGTGCCAACACTGGACCTTGCGCAAAGGCGGCCTCTGAGCGTGCCAAGACGAGACATACCTAAAGACATCTTTAAAAGAAACCCAGTAATTGATCCCGTAGTTACTGCAAACTTTTTTCGCATTCGCGTGAATTGATCTAACTAAAGTGTAAATTCTTGCAAAAAATGTTTACCCGGGTGCCTATTTATTCTGTATAGGAACTTTTTATTTTTAACTGCTTTTTACTTTTCTGCTACTTTTGGTAACTTCCCCATTTTGTCCTTCCTTTGCCACGGATAATCATTCCAATTTATCCTCTGTCACCACTGATAGAGTGACTCTGTTTGGCATCTCGTCCCCAGTTTGTACTATCAACTGCCTTTTTATCTGCGGAGGGAAGGTATACGTATTTTTTAGTTATAAGCCATTACCATGTAAAAAACGAAGACTGGAAGGAATGTGGTAATTAAGCTATTTTAAATGTTTATATATATACAGTATATATATATAATATATCTACAAATATATACTGTATATATAAACTTTTGCAATTATATACATATATAATATATATATATATATATATATATATATATATATATATATATATATATATATATATATATATATATGTATGTATGTATGTATATATGTATGTATGTATATATATATATATATAATATATATATACATAATATATATATATATATATATATATATATATATATATATATATATATATTTATATATATATATATATATATATATATATATATATATATATATATATATATATATATATATATATACATAAGCCCAGAAATGGTGCAGTGGGATCGCCTGTGTATTAATCAGGAAATTCATCAGTATATTTAGTTTTAGGAAAATGTACCACTGATAGATATGGTTTTGATAACGAATTAAGATTTCCCTTCCAAGTTAACTATTACAGTGTATTTTGCATAATGTAAACATTGTATGTAATTGATACAGTTTTTAACCTTTACCTTTGACACTTCACTGTGTATAAGAAGGACTTATTGCCTGGCTGTCTTATCAAAATATGCTGTCATTATGTTACTACCACATATATACTTATACTGTTATTATGTAATAAGTTTATATTGATATTTATTATGTGTATTATAGTGCTGTAGTGGTGGAGGGTAAATGAATTCACCCTTTTGACCATAATATACTTTTAACCATCATCGTCCCTGCTTTTACTTTCTCGCAACTTTAACCCCCATGATTGCAAAAGCTTGACACAGGAGATTTGGAGGTACGGAGTGGTGAAGGCAATTCGAGGAAGGTCATTACCACGTCCAAGGTCCTGTTCCTCGTATCGTCGCCTGTGCCGTTTTTTTCCTGGTTTGTCTCTTTCTGCTTGACTCCGTGTTGCTAATTCTAAGAGTAGGTCTTTCTGTTGCAAGCTTTTATTCTTCTCCTGCTTGGCTAGTTTCTTCTGTTCTTATATGTATGCTGTGTATACATTATATATATATATATATATATGTGTGTGTGTGTGTGTATACACACACATACATACACATAATATATATCTGGTTTTTCCTTAGGATAAGACATGGGTGGCAGAATTGTACATAGGCCCTTTGGAGTTAATTATTGGAGATATATATATATATATATATATATATATATATATATATATATATATATATATATATATACATACACACAGTATATATACACACACACACACACAAAACAGATCATAGTTATGGCCCCCACTGCCCACTTGTATAAGGTATATTCAGCCAAAGTGGGCACCGTGGCAGATTGGTATGGTAAAATGCTTAGCTCGCGTTTGCTAGGTCTGCTGGCACCCAGTCCACTAAATCGTTAGTGGGTACTGGGTACCGACGTCTGGCATGGCCAAGGAATTTGCGAAGGACAAGTAAGTGTCGTCACCCCTAAAGATTCGGGGAAAAACCTTAAAGCTGTACCCTTCTGGTACGTTATACTCCTTAGGGAAAAGGCGTATGATGGGAAAGCATGTACTAATAGAGACAGATCTTTAAGTAATTAATGCTGCAACGGAATTATTGCAAATAATCACAGTTCGATCTTGAGGTCATTTGTAAGTCACAGAGAAGACGCGCTCTATATTACGAGTTGTGGTCTTGGGTGATATTTAATATGTCGTTGATTTCAGTACGAGCTGGAATTCTATGTTGCAATGAACATACGTATATCATCATCATCATGTGTTTCAGTATTTAGATCTTGCAAGTCTATATTTGAGTAAAGTCTTCATTGTGAATTTTATCTTATTTTCTCAAACAGATAACGACTTACATATTTATTTTCCTTTTACCAATCATTTTTTTTTGTATTAACTTATAGTATAAGTATAGTTGTAAGGGCAAGTTATTGAAAGATGCTACGTAATTTCTTTGAAAAACTAAAAGTACAGTAGTAAATGCTAAAACATTGCGTGAGATACTGTATCGTCTTGAACAATGCATCTTCCTGAAGGTTTTACAAATATTCGTATCTTCTGAACTGACTTAGAAGTTTCAGTGATTTTCGGATGCTGCAGTTAATCATTGACAGTTCAACACAGCAGTTAGGTTCCTGATAATTGCTAAGTTTGGTAGAAACCCATGTTAAGGTGAGGTATTGGGTCATCATGAAGGATGTATTCTACTCGAATATATTATTTCTGTAACTTACCAACTGCATGAATTTTTGTGTCGACGGTCAATAAAAATGAAAGCATGGGGGTCCAACGAATGAATAATGATTGAGGTTGTCCCATTTGTTATTTCCGAATAAAATATTAGAATATTTCAAATGTTTCTGATTAGTTGAAATACACTGGAATTTAAAATGACGATAATAGTTGTCAATGAAATCCGGGATTACATATCAAAGTATCTCTCTTCTTACAGTTTAAGCAAAGCTCCAAACTTTGGTAATTTATGTACGGGTAAATCGACTTGCCTACATCATAAAATCTAAAGTATGAAGGTCGAGCATTTCTTGTAATATGCTGGCATCATACGATGGTTATAGATAGTAATTTCTCATAGGCCTCAAGCCCATATTCATTTAAAAAATTATAAATGTGGTGGTCATCCTAGATGCCATTGTTATTGTTCTTCAATAGATATATGACTTTTGGTTTTAGTTTGCATTCATTGGCTAATGCGACAAATCCTATAAACCTTTGTAAGTCAAAAAAAATTATTTTTATTTTCATCGGCATGTGTATTCATTTACCTGATAAGTAACATACATACACATACATAATATATATATATATATATATATATATATATATATATATATATACACTATGTACATATATACATGAATTTATTCTCAGGTTCGTGTATTATACTCTATGCCTTTTCTCATCGGCCCAGTAGGGGGAGTAGTGCCATCAGTGGACCTCACGCGGTGCACTGTACGCATTACTGAAGGTTCTTTGCAGCTTCCTTTCGGCCCCTAGCTGCAACCCCTTTCATTCCTTTTACTGTATCTCCATTCATATTCTCTTTCTTCCATCTTGCTACCCTCTGTCTCCTAACAGTTGTTTCATAGTGCAACTGCGAGGTTTTCCTCCTGTTATACCTTCCAAACCTTTTTACTGTCAATTTCCGTTTCAGCGGTGAATGACCTCACAGGTCCCAGCCTTTGGCTTAAATTCTATATCTCATTCCATTCTATTCCATTTCTCCTCGGGTGGGGGTTTTATAGTAGGTTTTAATCTTCCTGTTCGCAGCAAGCCTTTTGGGATGAGGTTGCTAGACCTCTCAACCCCCTCCCCCCCCCCAAACTTTTGGACTATACCTTGGGCCATCACTGGTTAGGCGTTATCACAGAGCTGGGGTATTGTATAATGAGAGCACGTGTTTGCATATTAGTACAGTTAGCAAATTAAGAAATATGAAGATTGTACATATATGATTTAATGACTATTCGTTATTTTATGAAATGGAATACTTTGATATCACTGAAATCACAGTTGCCTTTATCGAGTCCTCACCTTTTCAGCTCCCTAAGTTCAAGTGAGCTATAGTTATAAAAGTCTGTCCAGTGTTTGTCTATGTTTACGTTTCGATGTCTGTCTGGCGTCAGCTCTATTTTTCTTCCTCTCGAGAACCACAGGATCACTTTCTACCAAACTTGGCACAAAGCTTCCTTGATCAAACGGGATCTAATTTTGTTAAGTTGGGGCACCGTGTCCCTTTCCATAGGGAGAATAATCGTGAAATATTAGCGGTGCTGTGGGGTCTTTTAAAAAGTTGTATTTCTGGGGGTGGTCCTGGTCGTTTCGGCCGTAAGTCACTTTAGGCCGTAACATCCAAAACAATGTAAGACGTTATGTTTATGGTATTTAATATTATTATTTCATGTTTTACGTACATCCCCAAGGGGCTGGTACTAAACACGGCGCCCATTTGCACGTAAACGTGCTTACGGCCGAAACGACTTACGGCCGAAACGACCAGAATGCTCTGGGGGTACTGGACGTAAAACAAACACACAAAAGCGTAGATTCAGGTTCACTCAAACCTTGATGGGATCACAATAGTTGCCCAAAGTTTTGCACGGGATTAACTAGGTAAAATGTTAAAACCATGGACGAGGTACAATAGGAGTGCAGAGTTCATAATCATGCAAATCTGCAACTGCAGTAAGGTGGCTCACGTGAGCATTGTTGCCTAGGAGCCTCTTATAATGTGTTGCAGATACAAGATTTGTAAAAAATATCTGAGTATTTTGCCCTGATGATATTGAAAAGGACTTTTTTTTTCCTAGCAAAGATTGCTATTGTCATGGTACAGCATCGTTTTCATTTTGCGAGTGTGAAGGTGAAAAGAGGCTCTGTATATACTATACAACCTCTTTGTTTTCCCTTTGCTCATCCCTTTATTTCACATCTGGGCTTTGAAATATTCTTTGGAAGGTTGCTTTGCATTCTAATGGCATTTTAAGCTTGCTTCTCATGAATTTTTGCACATCTTGAATAATAACAGTAAACCTTGCATTAATGAGCATTAACGTACCAGGGTTGCAGTTGAGAAAGAGGAGGAGGGGATTCCCTGCTGGCGAATCTTTTCCCAGAACGCTCGGAACCGGAGGATGTCGAATGTGTGACGTCAGATAGCAAGTTGGTCGACGGGCTTGGTGAGCGGGGAAACCGAACTCTGTTGACAATAAGCGAACTACTACCAAGTATTGGGAGCGGCTGTGTAGATATGCTTGTTATTTTCTTCCTTTTCTTTATTTTTTAAATTTCCAAGCTTCCTCACTGGTGAAATCTCTCTCCCCCTCTCTTTGTTTATTTAGACGTTTTGTTTTTTAATTCATATATCGATTAACCCAACAACTTATCTAATGGCTTTATTATACCGTCCACTCGTTTAATGATAAATATGACATTTGGAGCCTGTTTATCCACTCTTTGGTATATTGACAACTTTTTGAATGCTTGTATAACCTCTGTCCATCCTGATGGTTTTAGGTATCATGGCATCTTCACTGCCAGTGACAATGTTTCGTAGTTTTCTAGGGAACTAGACAGTGCACGCAACGACTTGTAACTAGGAAGGGTATTTTGTTTGTCAAGAGAGGTTAGCCAATTACATATAATGTGTATTTATTAGTCACCTGTGATAAAGAGTATTTTTCAACGTCATTTAATTACAGTTGTATCATGACAGTTATTGGTCATGTTCGAAAAGGAAATTATTGTGAGGTACAGTATTGACCAAGGAAATGTGAATACGAGTATTTTGTTTACCACGAGTATGGAGTTTGGTAATAGTTGACAAACATGCAGGTTGAGGCTAAGATTTTATGTCGGCCTCGAATGTTGAAATATGCGAGATTTAACACTAAAACTTTGGAGATATAGCAGCCTGAATCACTTGTGTGTCAATTACATACCGAAAACCGTTACAAGCTTTTAAGAAGATGACACATTGCGTTTAATCCATCTCCTGAGCTGATTGCCAGCTGAATCGTAATGATTTGTTCCATTAACACTATCTGCGTAAGTAGTATTTTATGCACTGTTTCCGTAAAGGTGTATCATGCGTGTGTGTGTCAACTGTTGCCATACTCCATAACTTCCACAACATTTCTAGTCCCGTCTTGGATTTTACGATATAAAATAGATCCCAGAAGTACATTGTTTGTAATGGTGCTTTGTACACGAAAATTCTGAGACAATTTCCTTGCTTTCTCTCCCTCTCATTCTCACCGGAGAATGGCGCAGTGTTTGATCCCTGAACTGGGCGAGGAAGGGAAAGGTATGGGCACATTTTCTTAAAATGCATACCATCTCTTAATGAACGTGAGCTTCGATGAGGTAATTCATATACGGGATGAAACCTTTTAAAATAAGCGTTGTACATGTTAGATAAACGTAAAAAAAAAGACTTTCCTCAAGATTAAATAATTAATGTTATAATCTGTAATGGGCATGATAGTTTATTATAAAAGGTAACCTGGTAATATTGTGGTAGTAATTCTGTTCATGGTATTTTATGAGCCTCATGGTTTTATAGCCATAGTAGGTTGCGCCAGGGGTTTGCGTACACGAACAGTACAAGGTGGTCGTTTACTGCCGTGGTCCTGAAATGTCATAAGTCACAAACATGGTCTTGGAAATTATGTCACTGCTACCTGCTAGTAAAAAGCCACAGCTCTAACCACTAAGTATATATATATATATATATATATATATATATATATATATATATATATATATATATATGATATGTATATATATATATATATATATATAAATATATATATATATATATATATATATATATATATATATATATATATATATATATATATATATATATATATATATATATATATATATATGTAATTCTAATAATACAATGCAGTATTTTTGGATATTCTTGTAACTCATATAATATATCCAAAAAGCGCGAAGAATTCGAAGTTAAGAGGCATTGTACACATAGAAATAATATATAAAAGTGCAGTACAATAGATTCTACATATATATATATATATATATATATATATATATATATATATATATATATATATATATATAGTATGTAATATTACATACACTTGTATAATATATATACATACAAATTATATAACATATATATTATATATATGTATGTATATATATATATATATCTGTGTATATATATTATTCCTTCAAATATATATATATTCTCCAAAAATAGGACAACCCATACACAGTGAAATTTCAGTTGGCCTGACAGTTAGGGCCTTCTAATGTCGCCGTGCAATGGTTTTATTTTTTATCTTATATCAGAGAAAATATACAATATTTTACATTTTAAACATTATTACAAGCAGAATTTAATCAAAGTTGACTTAACTTTGCTAAAGATTAACTTATAATTTTATCTTAATTTTGATCCTACCAATTTTTTACAAAAGTTTTGTTTATTTTATTTTTGACAAATATTTTATCCTGATTCAAAAAATGGTTTTATTTTTTCATCTTTAATCAGTCTTTCAATGTAAATATAGTTGACTTAATGTTTGCAAAAAATTAATTTTCATATAGATAAATTTTATCCTACCATTAGGGTTGACAAATATTTTATCGTGTACATTGTAAAAATAAACTATGTATTTCAGTGTTAATATTTTTCTGCAGTTACCCATATCAGATTGCAATTTCAAGTGACGATTTGCGCGCAGCCTCAGAACTTCCCAGAGTGGAAAGAACCATCGTGCGCTTCTGTGACTATGGCGTTAACAAGCTGCAGTACCAGACATCCCATTCTAGAGCCCCTGTCCCACATGGCGTGAACCACCACAAAATGTAAGTATACTTATCATTTCAAAAGTATCACTTTTTAATTAACTTGCATTTTTTACTAGTATTTTCCTAAAGATGGCTGCCAAGTCTTTGTTTAAGTTGCTGTATGTAGTTATTTCTGTCACTAGTCGCTGGTTGTGGACTATCTTTATTAACTCCCGCATGGATTAATGGATAATAGATAATTTTTTTTGTAGATTCACTGTCTCATCTCAAAGCTCATCTTCAAAAGTTATCAAAGCATTTAAAGTGCGTGTCTTTTTGTAAACTAATATTTACTTTAAATTTTTCAAGACATGAAAAAATACGTACTGTAAATTATCCTTGATATTTTGAACCAACATAAGCTAAGTCTGATAAAACTTATTTTGTATTGTTTGGCAGTGAGAAAACTGCAAAAAACAAAACATGTTTAAGAATAGTGCCCTAGTGTAATTTGAGTGACGATTTGCGAGCCTAGCTATGTATGCTGCTCCTCTTCTTGGTCTTATAATCTGTCGCTGTCACTAGTCATTTGGGATTATCTTTAACTCTCGGATTAATGGATAATTTAATTTTTGTACCTGGGCCTATGACCATAGCCACCCTCTGTTTTGCAACCCATGACAGTTGACTAACCACTGTGTTTAATTGCATTTGTTTGCTAATGCTCTAGTGCACTAGAGAAGTACGAGTATCTATGACCGCTCCCCCTCTGATATATTATTTGGGATTAGATTGTTACTTATATATATATATCCACCCATTGTGCAATCCATGATTGATAATCACTGTGTTTAATATTTGCATATATATATATATATATATATATATATATATATATATATATATATATATATATATATATATATATATATATTTTATATATATATATATATATATATATATATATATATATATATATATATATATATATATATATATATAGAGAGAGAGAGAGAGAGAGAGAGAGAGAGAGAGAGAGAGAGAGAGCTCTCAACACTTCTGCGGGATGAGGGTTCTCCTCCATGGCTGCAATCGACTACTATCCAGAATTTTCATATTTTTCATCATAGGTCAAGATACTCACATTGGATTTTTTTTCAGATATTTGGTCCCGGGTCCCAAATAATAATCATTTGATGGGATTTACCTTGTCTGTTCCATGAAAATGTTGTTATGCGGTAAAAGTAATTAGTTTCCAGAGAGACAATCATGACCATTTATCATGATGACAAGTATGAATATTAAGTCAAGCAAGAAAGTCCACTTTCCGTACTCGAATCTTGATTAGCGGCCATATGCCTTAAATATGCAATTCCATTATTTTCTCTTTTCCAAACAGTCTAACGGCAACTGGATATTAATAGCTTTTGTAACTGTGAGTTGGCTGTTTTTAGTTGTGTCCCCAGAACCTTGCGCTTGAAATGATTGCTTCTTGTGGACGGATTTCGTAACTTCTTTTCATGAACGCAAATTTTGCTCTTTTAGTTGATATATCAGTACTTATTTTGATCTGCCTTGTGCTACGCTTCGTGTCACTCAGATCTCCTTTTATCCGCATACGGACGTTTGTTCAGTAGAAGCTTGCTTTGCAAGGTGGAGTCCTTTTATACTTATGCTAATTATATGTCCCCATTTTTATTTTTCATTTTGGCGCATATCATGCGAATTTTATATTTATCTCTCAGATGCTATTGAGATAACAGTGGCTGTCATATTGACCATTTTTTCACCAGTTGTCTTCATAGGTTCATACTGATGCTCTGTGAATGTTACCGAGTTGCTTTTCTTTCTCCTCCATGTACTGTATATATTACTTTCATTTTTGGTGAGGTCCTACGATATGTTTTTCAGATCAGCTTTTGCCCTCCGGGGGATGGCTGTGTTTTGTCTGTTTGCGACATACCGTTAGGTAAGAGCTACTCTCTGTTTTGAATCATACTCACAGGCATGTTTTCTTTGGTATTGGACTTGACTGATTTCTATCTCTAATTAGAATTTTTCAGTATGCTGAATCTTCCAGATTTACACCAGAGAAAATTCTACTTATTTTTACTCACTTTTCATGATATTTTAAAGATATGTAAATAGAACTCCGTAATTAAATAGGTATGTATCTTGTATTTTAACGAAATATTTACGTAAACGACATTCTTTGCTATTAACAAAATTGATGTAGCAATGCAATTGTTACTGGAGATAATGTCGAGAACACAGCGACTGACTGGTCTTTGTTGAATGTGACCATGAACCTTGTAAACTTATTTTCCCAGACCTCATGGGTCATTCTAAGTTTTCCTTTATATCCATATAACTATGCTTTCAAGATGCGCGCGCAGAAGGTATTATCTGCATGCAAATACATGCATAAAAAAATAGAACTGGAATAAGTATACTAGGAACTTTTTGTAAATATGGACGCCTTTCCGTTATCTACTTATCATATATCAAGAAGACATTACAACATATTCTACGATGCGGCTTGTTTAGGGTGTGGGAAGAGAATAGCCAAGTATAAGGCATGAAAAGATACACATTGATATTTTACAAGCTGTTTGACCTGGCCTTGTGAGGGTTAGTTTATTTAGGGAGGTTGTTGGTGGCCATAAAATTAACTTGTACGTGTGCTAAGCAGTTGTTCTCCGTTGAATGAGGTACGAAAATTTTAAGTTAATTCGTCTGCAACTTCTTAGAATAAGCTGACCACATGAGCACGTAAACCTGAAGCGCTTTAACTTAGTATTGACAACCGCTTGTCCGATCTGTTGTTAGGACTTAATGAATGTTGCCAGCTAAAGTTTGGAGACGAATGATATCTATAATAATCAAGCATTTGGGATGCATTTTTATATTGCATTTCTTCAAACATATATAAGAACATAACCTATAGAGTAATAATATATGAAGTGACATCCATTTGTGGCAGAGTTCTAATAATTTTTGCCCCAATAGATCCTTTCATTTCTTTAATTTTAGATGCAATTGTGTGCTACCAGGATTTTTGTTTTGTTTTGACTGAGCTTCTTCCAAACTTCTCCTGCAAATGAGGGGCTCGAATTCTTGAAAAATGATCAGCCTTAAGGGATTTATTTTTTCAAATATTCCAGACTCGATGTTAATATTTCGTCGTCTGAAAATCTTATAATATTAGCTCCTGTCTAAGGTAGTTAAGATATATCATCTTTCAGACCTTATTTTCAATTTCCTGAAGAAAAAATTAGGCGTCGGTAGACTATACATGTTAACCATTTAGCTGTGTGTTATGTATAGTTATTTGAACAAGTCGTAGGCCATTCGAGTGACAATAGATTTATAATATCAGTCCCCTTCTAAAAATATCAAAGTATATATTTTTCTGATTAAATCTATGAAAATGTATTATCACAGCATAAAGCAACAAGCGTGTCTGGATTCCCCTTACCTTTAGCTGTTGTAAGGTATAAAGACCAAAGTGAAGGAAACTGGCGGCACTTTTCTTTGCGTTGGCGACGCCTGTGAGGAAAAAGTGCAATCAAGCAATTGCAATCTTAAGTGGATTTTCACGCCCCCAGATCCGTCTGGGGAACAACTCCACACGCAATGGAATCAAGGGCAAGGAAGTGGAGGTTCGTGGAAACTCGTAGGTTTACCTCTCTCTCTCTCTCTCTCTCTCTCTCTCTCTCTCTCTCTCTCTCTCTCTCTCTCTCTCTCTCTCTATCAGCAGCGGTTGGTGAAAACCCTTCTCGATATCAATATTTCTCTCCGATACGTACAGTATATGTACTCACAGACACCTGCCTAATTCAGCCATCATCTATCTAATTCAAGTCTTGAGCTGAACATTTCGTAAAGATCATTTTTACTCTGTAGTTTCCATTTCTCCGGAAAAAAATCGAGTGGATTGCTGTTGTCTTCAGAACACAGAAGTTGCTCTTTGAAACCAGTCTTTCAGGTTAAGTCATTCATTAGCTCTAGAGAGATAGTAGTTTTTAAAGTTAAATTGCTAAGGTTAAGAATACTATTGCCGTTGTTTATCCCTTCCCTTGTTGTGAATTCAGTTATTGATAACAATAAACCCTTCATGTTTGTTTAACAGTCAGCATGTTTGCCCCACATCAGTAATGTGGGTTCGAATACAAGTGAGTTGTCTGGCATATGAATGAAGTGGCGTATGTGAAGTCTTTAAGATATGTAACATTGAGAAACATTGTCACTGCAGCATCATATATAATTGTGAATTTTTATGCCCAGAGATTACCGCTGTTTATTTCAAATCCAAAATAACCTGCTGTTATTTGAAAGTGTATAGGAGATTACTGTATATTGTACAGTAGTTTAACAGATAGTGCATTTTCATTTGTGAAATGAGAGGGATCAAGCAAGTTTGGGAAGAATAATTCAAGTTTCAGCGTCCAAAGCTGAACGGTACTAGTAACAGTGGCCGTCTCTATCGCCGTGATACACAATTCATGACAGAGCTGGATGAATGCCATGAATCTTGAATCCAAGAAAGAGGAAGGGTGGCGCTGTATTGGCAAGAAAGACGACTGTTTCTTAAGGGCCATAAATAGAGTAAACACTTAAAATCATATTCATACTCTTGTTTTATTGAAAACAGTAATTGGCGCAGATTGTCAGACAACAAAAGGATTTTCTTAAATAATTATTCTTCTGAAAAGAGTTACCGAAGAATAAACTTTAACGTATTCAGTTTGTGCAGGTTAACTCGAAGTGCCTTGTTAAACTAGAGTTACTAGACTATTAGCTCTGAATTTGAAATTGAAATTTCAGTCAGTTTTCGGGGAAATTTAATTGATATGGGAAATTTAACGCAAAGGTCAAGTGAATAATATGTGTAAAAGTTTGTTTGAATAATATAGTTATTAATTAGCCGCTGGAATGTAGGTCTCTCTCTCTCTCTCTCTCTCTCTCTCTCTCTCTCTCTCTCTCTCTCTCTCTCTCTCTCTCTGTGGGGCACTGGTGAATGACGGGTAAAAAATACAGCTGAATAGAACCAGGGAGTAGGATGGACGTCAAGGGAACGTTGAGAATCGTAAGTCAATTGATGATATATTCTTTACAGAAAAAAAAAAATGTAATGTCGGTGATTCCAAACTTTCCCAAAATCTTGATAATTGATTCGAATTACTCAGCATACTACAGGTAGGATGTCTTACGAGTTTATAGAGATGGACAAATGTGATGAGGAGTGGCAGATCTAAGAGGATGAAGTATGGAATGGTGGAGAGTCCTAGAAGAACAATATAAAGATTAGTTCTCTCTAAAAGATTAAGTTCAGTTACGAATCGTATTATTTTGATATTCGCAGAAAGAGCTGTACTCTCTCTCTGTTTCTCTCAAAGTGCAGGATGATTTATTGCTGTTTTTCTTGTTTATTTTCATAAATACCAAAAGAAGTTTTGATAAAAGTCAGGGACATACTTGAACTACTGTGCTTATTGATGATTACACGAACAGACAGAATCCATCTGGTTTTTAAGTTGGCTATTTTTCCACTTGCAGTCCGTCCGTTCCCTTGAGACTTCGTTTATGGCAGAAATTAGTTTATATTTTTCACTTGTCGTCATCAAGTGGCAGTGTGTGTCCGTCTAATGTGATTAAACTTCATTAGCCCTCCGGGCGGGGACCAAAATTGCACACCAAACATCCTTGAGTTACGAAGGAAAATGTAAATACGCGTCAAAGAGTACTGGATGGGGCTTATTGAAATATTCATGATGAAAACTTCATTCAGAACTTCGTATATGTCCATTTGCTCAGCACACACTCTCTCTCTCTCTCTCTCTCTCTCTCTCTCTCTCTCTCTCTCTCTCTCTCTCTCTCTCTCAATCAGTATTTTTTCAACCTATGCAGTCTCCATATTTTTCAAATTACTGCGGTCTGTCGCTGTTTTCAAGATAGCACTCTTCATCAGCGGTAGCAGAATCTTGTCTTCAGATTTAATCTATTTTTCCCGCGATTTTCTTTGGTATTTTCTTCACTTCAGCCGTTCAGGTTCTGCTTGTTTATGTAGTGGTTAGTCTATTTTTCAATTGTTTTAGTCTCCCCGTTTATCTAAAAGCAGTTTATTCCTCAACGGTTTCAGCCACTTCTTCTTTTTCATATTATTTCTATATATTTCAAAGCTTACAAGTTCTTCCTGCTTAATAGTTAGTGTGTATTCATTATTTCAGCCTTTCATTCTTTTATTGTTCGCTATTGTCTTTATTTTGATGGTTTCCACTGTCTCCTCCTCTTTCTAGTGGTTCGTCTCTCCTTATTTGTCAGTTTTCATTTTTAGTGGTTTGCCTTCATTTATTCCTCATTTCCCAGTGGCGTCTCATTTTTCAACTTTTGGAGTCTTCTTCCCCTTTTGTCTGTTGGTTATTCTTTATTTTCCAACTATTTCAGTCTGTAGTCTGTGTCTGTCTCTCGACAGTTTCAGTCTCTTCTTCCACTAGTGGTTGGTTTCTACCTTTTTTAGCTTTTTGGCTATTTGTCTGGCCGTCCGCCCTCAGATCTTAAAAACTACTGAAGCCAGAGGGCTGCAAATTCGAATGTTGATCATTCACCCTCCAATCATCAAATATACCAAATTGCAGCCCTCTAACCTCAGTAATTTTTACTTTATTTAATGTTAAAGTTAGCCATGATCGTGTGTCTGGCACCGCCGAGTCCAATTCAGGAGGCGTCGCAGACGCACCTTCACTTGACCACATCTGGGGAGCAACTGAGTGATGTCCGGTCGTAGCTGAGACTGAGTTGCATAATGCAGCACATGGAGAGTTTCATACATCATTATACGCTATACAGGAAACTCAATTGCGCCGAAGAGACTTCAGCGCATTATGTTTCCAGTGGTTTCAGTGTTTCTCTCCTTGTAGTAGTTAGTATCACGTTTTAGTTTTCTGTAAAAGAAAACTATTGTGCCGGCTTTGTCTGTCCGTCTGCCCTCAGATCTTAAAACCTACTGAGGCTAGAGGGCTGCAAATTTGTATCTTGATTATCCACCCTCCAATCATCAAACATACCAAATTGTAGCCCTCTAGCCTCATTAGTTTTTATTTTATTTAAGGTTAAAGTTAGCCGTAATCGTACTTCCGGTAACGATATAGGACATGCCACCACCGGGCTGTGGTTAAAGATTCACGGGCCGCGGCTCAAACAGCATCATACCGAGACCACCGGAAGCTAGATCTGTTTTCGATGGCCTTGATTATGAGCTGTGCAGAAAACTCGATTGCGCCGAAGTTTCTTCGTTGCATTTTTTACTTGTTTTACGTAGTGGCTAGTCCGTATTTCCCACCGATGTCAATAGTCAATGTTTCCTGGTGGTTTCCACGTGTTTCAACATCTTCCTTTTATTCAGTGGACAGACCTCAGTTATGTTTTTACGATTTCAGTCTCTCCCTGCTTATTTAGTCGTTCGTCTTGTTTTCTAATGGTCTCAATCTCTTCCCTCTCTCCTGTTCGTGGCGAATCTGTCTTTATTTTCAGTTTCAATCTCTTCCTCTTTTTCTAATGGTTGTTCCTTTCTCTGTTTTTGAGCGGTTATTCTGTAGTTGTCAGCATTTTCAGTCTCTCCGTCATTTCTTTTAGTGGTTATTATAGTTTTACACAGTTTTAATCTTTTTCATCTATTAGTTAGTCTCTTTGTGAACGGTTTCAGATCCCTCCTTTTTCGAGTGATTTGTCATTGTTATTCGTTTGTCTTAATTTCCCCTTATTTAAATAGTGGTTAGTTTCTCTATATTTCCTCTTGCGCTTTTTCATTTCTTCTTTTCTAGTGGTTAATCTATCCGTGTTTTCAGAGTTTCCATCTCATTTTCATTTTGAAATGATTATTGCCAATTTTTCAGTTGTTTATTCAGTGGTTAGTCTTGCTGTAGTTTTGTACTTTTTTAATATCTCCCTCATTTTCTAGTTGTTGGTATCCTATTTTCCAGTGGTTCTAGAACATTCCTCTTGCATTATAAAGGTAGTTTTTTTCTGTATTTTTCAACAGCTTCGGTCTATTCTTATTTATCTACTGACTGGTGCCAGTTCCTCAGCGGTTCCAGTCTCTCCGTTAGTTTTGATTTTTCAACTAGTTCAGTCTGTTGCTATTCACCTATGCCCTATGGCTCGTAGGAGGTTAGTGCCGTCAGTGCCCCTCGTGCGGTGCACTGTAGGCATTACTTGAAGTTCTTTGCAGCGTCCCCTTGGCCCCTAGCTACAACCTCTTTCGTTCCTATTACTGTACCTCCTTTCATATTCTCTTTCTTCCATCTTACTTTCCCTCACTCCTAACAATTGATTCATAGCGCAATTTTACCTCCTGTTACACCTTTCAAACCTTTTACTGTCAATTTCCGTTTCAGAGCTGAATGACCTCATTGGTCCCAGTGCTGGGCCTTTGGCCTAAACTTTATATTCTATTCAGTTCAATCCTATTCACCTACGGTTAGTCTTTTTTATTTTCTCCTCTCTTTCAGGAGCTCCTCTCTTGCTTTTACAGCGGATTCAATCTCTTCCTCTTGTTCCAGCGGCTAGTCTCCTTATTTTTCAATGTTTTCCTCTTTTCCAGGTGTTTAATCTGGTTAGCCTTTCGTTATATTTCAACGACTACAGTCTCTTGGCAGTTTTGAAATGACTGCATTCTCTCAGTAGCATATTGTTTTCGCTCTCTCCTGCTTTTTACCCTCGGCTACTGGGACATTTCATGACTCGGTCGCATTCTAGAGTCGTAGTTTTCAGTTTCCTTTGATCAGTTTTCGACAATTTTGGGCCTTTTATATGAACGTTCCATGATTTATCCATTTTTCGGTTAGCACCATGTGAATCTTTTTTTTTTTTTGTCTATTAATGTTGTTGATGCCAGTGATAAATAATTTTTTTGTGGATGGGTGTTATTTTTCCTGTATATTACTGTACTTCTTGCCATGTTTCTTTATTCATATATGGCAATTTTATTCTTTGGAGGTTTGTTTTGCAGATTAACGGACTCTTCCGTTGGTCGAGTAAAAGGTCATTTTGGGCATCTTACATGTGAAAAATTTTTTTGTTGAATAATTATCATAATTTTGTTCGCATTTATTGCAGGTTTGTGATGAGTAACATTTCTCATTTATTCAGTACTATTAATGTGTGTGTTCAGCTTTACTATCGGTTCTAGACTTTTTTGTTTTTTTTTGTCCCATATGGACATCCCACAGTGCAGAGGATGGATCCGTATATTAAATACCACTTTCTCTGGCCTAATACTCAAAATATATATGTACATTTTGAGATATGATAATAACATTTTCTGTAATACAGTACTATGAGGTGTTCCCTTTTTTATTTGCGTAATGCCGTGTACTTTGTTTTTTTTTGAAGAGAGAGAGAGAGAGAGAGACGCTTATCGTATTTTCTTACACCAGTTCAATTATGAAATCGGGTCAGTCTCTCCCTTTCACCGAGGCAAAATGAGAGCTGCAGACCATCCAGAATCATGGATGTCACCAGTTACTGAACTTTAATTAATGGCATTTGAGTCTTCCATCATCCTATCTGCTTTAGGAATGATTTCGTCAAGATTTAAACTCTGAAATATAAATAAATCAGCCCCCGTGTTTAAAACGATCCAAGCGGAGCCTGGCTAGAGATTATTGTTTCATACGAGTTCATTACGATTGCATAAGGAATGCAGGACCTGACGCTGCTAGCAAACACATTGACGGCTAGGTGCTCTTGTATTTAAAAGAACATATGACTTGACAGATATTCGATCTACGAGAACTTATGAATGAAATTAAGTTATCGATGGAAATTTGCAAATGAGAATTCGACTAGTTGTGTACCAAATTAATATTACAATCTAAGGTACTGATATTTTTGTTGCTACTATCATTCATAATTGATGATTATTTCTGAACAAGATTTGAAATTTTGGTCTTGATTGGCTGCCTTTCGTTATGTTTATTTTCGATTGTCTGTGTCACTTGGCGACAGACTCAGATTTTTGCGGCGAAACTTGTCTCTTAAGATTCTTAAATAAAAAAAAATGATGCCGATTCCCCGATTCTTATTATACTAGATTTTCATGTCACTATAATAGCAACTATACTATATCTTCTTGGCCTGTCACTGTTTTTAGTTTTCTGTAAAATAAAACTATTGTGCCGGCTTTGTCTGTCCGTCCGCACTTTATTCCGTCCGCACTTTTTCTGTCCGCCCTCAGATCTTAAAAATCACTGAGGCTAGAGGGCTGCAAATTGGTATGTTGATCATCCACCCTCCAATCATCAAACATACCAAATTACAGCTCTCTAGGCTCAGTGGTTTTTATTCTAGTTAAGGTTGAATTTAGCCATAATCGTGCTTCTGGCAACGATATATGATAGGCCACCTCTGGGCCGTGGTTAAAGTTTCATGGGCCGCGGCTCATACAGCATTATACGGAGACCGCCGAAAGATAGATCTATTTTCGGTGGCCTTGATTATACGCTGTAGCGGTTGTACAGAAAACTCAATTGCGCCGAAGAAACTTCGGCGCCTTTTTTACTTGTTTATATGAGTTATCAACCTTCATTCTGTCTTTTCGGAGGTATTTGATTATGTAGACTTTGCCATATAAAATGCATTTCTTTGAATGCACAAAATACTTGAACGGAACGCGAAATTTCAGCGGATTTGGAAGTTTCGGAAAGCTCCGGTGAACTGCTGAACATGTTCCAGATGAGTAACTTTTCAGCCGCGTTCAACGATTGACCTAAGACCATTTTTTTTTCATGAACAAGTTTGATCTTGGCAGCTCATTCGTAGCATTTCAACGACTGCAAGGGTGCATCCACACGGCAGTAAACAAACGTCACACTTCGTGTCGCAGATCGAAAAAGTCAACGGCCGTTCCAATAG
>NC_089745.1:63995627-64098127 GCF_040412425.1 Macrobrachium rosenbergii | reverse complement strand
AAGGTATCCGGTAAGCCAAAATTACTTTAGTATTGTTTCCATCTTAAAGTGACCGAATGTTTGTTAGAATCCGTGGTCTCACCATCGAACATGTGTTGTCACTAGCAGAAATGATTATGAAGATTGCAAAAGAAGTCATTACTAAATTTTAAAATATGATTTCAACACTTACCGTATGTATTTTGGCCGACTCATTACTTTTGCCTGGATCATTAAATGTTAAAAACCTCAGATTTTGAATTCTGGTCTTCATTTTTGTACATAAGAGGCTGTTTTCACTTATAGCGCAGATTGTTTATGCCAGATCAAATCCATTCAAGTTACTAGATAAATAACAATGGAGTCTGAAGGCAAATCATACTGTTTCTTGGTATCGTAAATTGGTGTTTGTTGATATGTCTGGTTGCTGATATGATTCCTGATTACTGTATGTGCTAAAGAAAGAAAAAGTAAGGAAAATAATATGCAGAGGAATTAAATGAGTAAATAATGATAGACAAAGCAGCAAAATGTGATGACATACTGACGTCGACACTTGAAGAGAAGGCAAAAGGTACACGGCAATTTGAAATCCCATGACAAACAACTCTCCTAACTTGAGGATCAACTTCCATACCCTTAACACTGTCTGGAAGACCTCTGGTAATGGGTAGTGTAATATGAGTCATCTTTACAGAATATGGACGCTGGCCGTCTGCTAAAGGAGTAGTAGGCACTAATTTCAAATGCGCAGGCATCCAAGATTTCTTCGGATGTTCCCTGTTGAAATAATGCCTATGAAAGTTTGCTGAACGAAATATCTACCGCTGATTATCTGAATTATAGTTACCGTTGAGGCTTCAGACACCCAAGATGAAAGTATTCCAGCATTGGAAAAACTAATATATATATATATATATTATATATATATATATATATATATATATATATATATATATATATATATATATTCTGTATATATATATATATATATATATATATATATATATATATATATATATATATATATATATATATTCTGTATATATATATATATATATATATATATATATATATATATATATATATATATATATATATTACATATAAGTATATATGTACAGTGTATATATATATATATTTTATATATATATATATATATATATATATATATATATATATATATATATATATATATATATATATATATATATAATGTATATAGATATATATAATGTTGAGTAGATATGGCTTGCCATGGCTATTTGTTATTTTCAAAACTATTCGCTTTAAATAAGAAAACCTGCTTTTCCGTGGAATTTATAGATTTTTAGCTATATATTGCAATCAGCTGTAGGTTTGGCGTTAGGGGTATCGTAATTTTTATCTTCTCAAGTAGACATAACAGAACAAATTAATTTTATATTATGCAACTACATTTTGTGTCAGTCTTTCTACTATCTATTCAGTCATTTTTGCTCTTGTGTTGACGATAATTTTCTGGCTGGCCTTACTGTTTCTTTTTCGACGAGCATCCTCAGTTCTGCTTTTTTCGTCATCGTTAACACTATCAGCATTGTCTGTTATGTCCTAATACATCTTCATCATCCCGTATCTGCACTTGGCTATATATTCTTAATTTTGAACTTGGCATCTTGGCAAGAGTCAGACCTTGGGAGGCTCACGTTATTGAGGGAGAGAGAGAGGCGGGGGGAGGGGAGGGGTGCATGCGTGTAGCTATGAACACAAAATACGTATATTCCCAGGCTTCTTCTATGTAATTTTGCATTATATCTATGACAGTCAGTATTATTATTGAACAATTTCTCATACTATGTTTTAAGGCATTGTCTTTCATATTGTAATAGTATGTATATTTTAAGATCCTGTTAATTAAAGAATTACGTTTGACCCAACGTGGTTCGAGATATTCGTATGAAATTAGTCATGTAGTTGAGTATATATATGTATATATGAAGAAGAAGAAGATATATGTATATACATGTATAAATATATATATACATATATATGTATATACTGTATATATGTGCGTGTGTGTGTCGCGCGTGCGCACACACACACACATATATACGGATGCGCCCTTTTTCCCCGTATAAAAGAGAGAGAAAGAGAGAGAGAGAGAGAGAGAGAGAGAGAGAGAGAGAGAGGGGGGGCTTCTGGGTAGCACGCTTATTCCAAAAACATGCTTATAAGCAGATGGAGGCACTACCTGTTAGGGAAGGAAAGCTTTCTATGCATATATATATATATGTATATATATATATATATATATATATATATATATATATATATATATATATATATATATGTATTGTGTATATATGTGTGTGTGTTTGTCTGTCTGTGTGGGTCACAAATATTCACAGACACACACACAGACAAACAATTACATACATTCGTGACTGAGTGTGTGTTTGTATCCAACATTAACCCACACGCTCTAAGAAAGGGTGGTTTGTGAGAAAAATCAACATGGCTGTCTCTTCCACAATCATTTTTTAACTGCTATATCGAGGATGAAAATACTTCTCAGGTACATTGCACAACATTAGCTGCTTAATGCACGTACAAAAGACTACCAGCAACTTCCTTAATGCCCCAACACGCAGTGCTCCACTCACCTCTCTCTTGCACGGACTCTTGTACATCCTGGATAGGAAAGCTCTTCCTTCTCGTTACCTCTTTCACTCTCTTCCCTTCAGTTTCTAGGCCGACGTCTCCTCCACCTTTCTGATGCATCCGAATTATACATGCTTTTCACCAACTCTATTCTTTCCACATTACCAAACCATCTCATGACAAACTGATCCATCCTACCAATTCTGCTAACTTTTCTTCATTTCCCAGTATTTCCATAGTTTTCCCCCATTCAAATCTTGTTTATACCATGTATAAAACGCAATCATTTCAACTCAGTAGCGTCAGTCATTTTCCTTTCATTTTCATTATCCACTGTTCGTTACCTTAATGGAAAGTTGGCTCAACAATCTCTTTATATATTCCCAAGTCTCCTCTTAGTCTTGTGTACACCTCTTCTCCCATCTAATCAGCTAGAATAGAAAACTCATATGTGTAAAAGAATAAACATAGATGGAAATAGTGTATAAGTAACACATGCATAAATTCATGAACAAACTAATATATGAACTCTTAATGCAAAAGTTATACCAGTAATGCAATGGCGTTGTCTTAAAACTAACACAGGTATATAGTAAAAAAGTGGAAGGCCTCTTCACTAACATTTGGTACGGTTTGGTATATTCTGGGTCACCAGTCGTTCTATTTATCTATTTTCGCTTATCAGATAGCGATGGGGCGGGTAACAGCTAATCGCCTCTATCTTGCCCAAACCTGAATGAAGCTAGAGAGTTGTTTGGTTGGTTTTGATGAAACCGGTCTTATGCCAGCACGGGAGCCTTGTCCAGAGGTGGTCCGCATGTGGTAGGTTCTCAAAGGCAGTGGGAGGCCTAGTTTGGACCTCTGGACTGGGCCTGACATACTTAGGCTTGGTAGGGAAACAAACTTGGGTTTCAACTTGAAGAAATTATAGAGTCGTCCGTTAATAGTTTTGTGATGATGGAAGTAGTTAAGGCAAAGATATCAATGTCTGAAATTTTAAGACTTAGATTAGCTTATTATTGATAATTTCTACCTGTTTTTGGTTTTTCTATCGTAAAAACTATACATTTTGAACGTTAATCACCATAGTCTTAATAGCATGGGGAGCTGTAGTAAATATTCCCTTTTTAAAATCCTTGAAAACTCACAAAATATGATTTTCATTACAGGTCGACTTGAAGCGAAATCACGGAAATTTACATAAAAAATTTTGTAAAACTAAGTGGTGATAGTTTGAATCATCTTTTGAACAGTTTATAGTTTTATGAGAGAGGGATAGCGATAAGTATATATATAAATTGAATAGTTTTTATAGGTTTATGAGAGAGGGATAGAGATACGTATATATATATAACTTGAATAGTTTTTATAGGTTTATGAGAGAGGGATAGCGATAAGTATATATATAAATTGAATAGTGTTTATAGGTTTATGAGAGAGGGATTGGGATACGTATAATATGTATCAATTGAATAGTTTTTATAGGTTTATGAGAGAGGGATAGGGATATTTTAATATATACCAACTGAATAGTTTTTATAAGTATATGAGAGAGGGATAGGGATACGTATAATATATATCAACTGAATAATTTTTATAGATATATGAGAGAGGGATATGGATATTATAATATATATAAGTTGAATAGTTTTTATAGGTTTATGAGAGAAGGATAGGGATACGTATAATTTATATATCAATTGAATATTTTTATAGGTTTATGAGAGAGGGATAACAATACGTATAATGTATATCAGTTTAATATTTTTATAGGTATATGAGAGAGGGATAGGGATATTATAATATATATCAGTTGAATTGTTTTAAATGACAGGTAAAATATAATATGTACCAATGGGAATAGAGAGAGGGGATATGGATACGTATTATATATAAATTGAATAGTTTTTTAGATATATATGAGAGAGGGATAGGGATATTATAATATAATATCAGTTGAACAGTTTTTATAGGTTTATGAGAGAGGATAGGAATAGTATAATACATATCAAAATTGAATAGTTTTAATAGGTATATGAGAGAGGGATAGGGATATGCATAATATATATAAATTGAATAGTTTTTATTGGTTTATGAGAGAAGGATAGCGACACGTATAATATATATATATAAACTAAAACATGGTATGGTTATACTGCACATTATTTTTACATGTTATTGCTACGACGTTAAGCGTAATCCCGGAGGGAACGCAGATTTTTAAATTGTTTTGTTGTTGTGCTATGCACTGATGCAAGGAAACCTCTTGGTGGCCTAGTTCAGGGGAATAACAGGTGTTCGCAGGAGTGAAACCTCGACTCGACTCGACTCTGCTCCAGGAGGAGTCGCACTTTCAAATTGCCCGCCTCCCTTTAACCTTGCGGAACGCTCGCTCCGTCGCTCTGGTGACACTTTGTACATTTATTCTCTCGCTAAATGTTCGTTTCTCTTATTATTATCGTTCTGACTTTTCCATCATCGTTTAGTGTTATGGTATTACCGTCAGCAAGATTATATTGCACCCCACTTGTTTATTCCTTCCTACGAATAACATTGTGCAACTTTCGTTGCGCTACATGCTGCACAGTATGACGTTTGTTGTCGAATTACTTTGCTTTTTAGCGTTATTCCCCAGTTTTATCTGTAATATGATGGAAAGAAGGCTCTGGCGAGCGGAAAGCTTTTCTTTTGTGAAAATTGGTTGCCATTCACGTCAACTTTTAGTTCTATCGAAAGATTAGCAAACTCCATGAATGTGACTTCCAGCAGAGAGAGAGAGAGAGAGAGAGAGAGAGAGAGAGAGAGAGAGAGAGAGAGAGAGAGAGAGAGAGAATAGAAATGGGTAGCTTTAAAAAGAGTTAGGTTTGTTGGGTTGGCGCAAACACTGACTGATGTTAGGAAAGAAGTGAGTGAGGCTGAGTAAGTGAATGAGAGGGGGAACTAGTAGATGAGGAGATTGGTAGGGGTTGTGGCACACAGATAGAGAGAGAGAGAGGGAGAGAGAGAAAGGTGGGGAGTTGGGTGTGAGGCCGTGATGGGGAGGCTGACTCACGCCGCCGCCACCACAACCTCCTCCTCTTCCTCCTCCACCTCCTCCTCCTCCTCCTCCTCCTCCTCCTCCCTCCTCTAGCCTTAAACTACCACTCCCTACTACCACACCCCAAAAGAGCCTCTCTCTTTCTGCGTGGGTCTGTGAATGTTGTGTGTGTTTGTTAGGAATACAAGTTTCTTGTATGTGTGTGTGTGTGTGTGTGTATGTAGATATACTAGTATTTAGTAGTACACTGGATCACAAACTTATGCGAAAGTTATTTTGTTCGTAATAGATTGCAAGTAAATGTCACTTTTCGCATTTTAACGTAGACCTTGTTACTTAACGGCATTAGTTTTACTACCGGATTGAACCGCCCTCTCCTCAAATGATTCGATTTACTTTTCTTGAAAATTAAGGCTTCAGAACTTTCTTTCGTTTCTAAATAAAGAATCTCTAAGGAGAAAATAAGGAATTAATTCAACAGAATAGTTGAACATTGCCTGCTTAACTTCCCTGCACTGCTGTCTCGAGTGAGCTTCTCTGATCAGTTTGTCCGGGTCGGTCTGGAGGTGTGAATGTATGTATGTCAAATTTTCGACTTCTCCAGAACTGCTGGATCAATTGCAACCAAACTTGGCAGAAAGCAGCCATGTATAAATGCAATTCCATTTAGGACCCACTCCTCCTTCGCTGGAGGGACAATTTAGAAAAGGGACAAAAAGTTCTGGGTGATTAAAAAATCTAGGAAAAAAAATGACGAAACTTGCGTGAAAGCTTCCCTGTCCTATTCATTTCGTGTAGATTCGTGTTTGCTGACACCATGGCCCAGGACTCAGGGTGAGGGCACGATAGGGGTAAAAGTTGCTACATAAGAATATGCAAGAATAACCTTAATCATAAAGTTACAGATGCAGCAAAGTATTATATGTGAGCAGTGTGGCTCATAAGACTCGCGTTTTTTCCTTGTGTCTCTACTGGTCAGTTCTTCTTATATATATATATATATATATATATATATATATATATATATATATATATATATATATATATATATATATATGTGTGTGTGTGTGTGTGTGTGTGTGTGTCATGTGGGTATAAAAGAAATGTTATGCTTACGCAAGGTGTTCTCTAAAAACCGCTTGATGCCCAAGTGACTAAGTTCAACGGGGCATTGTAATTACTGGCTAGATTGCTTTTGTCTGTTTTCTACTTAGTCCAATTCGAAAACCTCCTTTTTTTTCTTTAATAATTTATTGTTTATCTTTGCTACACTGCAATGCTAGTCCTCACAGATACTGATGCTTTAAAGGTTGTAATGCAAATGTAAAGCGGCATAACCTTATTCTTTAGTAACTTTTGTTTATATTTATTTGTTCAAAGGGTTCTTTATATGTATATATTTCATAATATCTTCAAAATTTAATCACAATTCTCTCTCTTGGCTCTTTCTTCACTTTTTCTTGCTACTTATTCGTATTCTGTTCAGTGGAGTCTCGTTTAGTAAGTTCATGACATGTTCGACTTCTTTCATAGAAACGTATGCGCATGCTTAATAATAATAATAATAATAATAATAATAATAATAATAATAATAATAGTGAACAGTTACAGTGTTGCAACATTTTCCTCTCTGTCATCTAAATTTTGAAGAAAACTACATTCCTAGGTGCTTAGCATGGTAGTTTGCTAATTACCAAAGATTGAAATTTGTACAATTCTAGTGCAGAATAAATCATTACCCCCAAGAACACTGTTAATGTAAAAAACTAATTCCCTTGAAAGCCTAAATCTTTAGTAAATGTTTCTCTGTTTCACTTAGGAAGCTCTGGAAACAAGTAAGATACTTCGGAATTCATCACTTTTATTTTTTTTATTACCAGTTTAGGCCTCCTTAGCACTATTATGAGTTAACTTGAATATTACTATGGCCTACCACAGAGCTTATCTTTGGAATTAGAGGCGTGTGACCAGTATTCAGAAGCTCGAGTCTCATAACAGAAAAGTGGCTTCTTGAAGGATCTTGTTTGGACATATTCTGGAAAGTAGTCTCGATAGTTAAGTAATGAGTGACGGATTGCTTTACGTTACAGTGAGCTTGATAGAGAGGCTTAAGGTAACCACGAATATCTTCTATGTACTGTAGATGGCGTCCATTACCTTGTGGGTTATTTACATATAAATGCATAGTTCTTTATCATAAGAATAAATTTTCATCGGTCGATATGATATCTTCATTCTTTGTATTAACTTGTTTCAGATGAACGAATTTTCGGTCCTAAAGCAGCAGACCATGTGTTTTGTTTGTAGGTGAATGTTTATATTTCATTCTTCCAGGCTTTTGATAAAAGTGGTATATACGTTTTTACACTTGGTCAGCAACTAGGCATTGGATTCTGAGTCATTAGATCTTGGAAAATTATACTTTTATTTTGATGGACTACTGTGATTTAGTATTATGATATAAAATAGTATTATATATATTTTTATAAATATATAAATATATATATATATATATATATATATATATATATATATATATATATATATATATATATATATATATGCATAATCACTTTGACACGTGATTTATATATAGCTAACAACCACAAGGAAGAATAAAAAGGATTGTAAATCTGAACGTTTTCGGCTTCATTACAAAACCATTTGAGAGGACGGGTACATAGAGGTGGAAATTACCAATATACATGGTAGCAGGACAGTAAATGCGAACATATAGAGACGGTTGGACACCAAATTTTCACGCCTGCAGGTGCTTGGGGGTGGAGACCTTACACTCATTAGTGACAGGTTAATTTTTAAAAATCCGATTCTTGTGCAGGTCCCCTGCTTTTCTCTTCCCCGCCAGTCGACTACCTGATGTTCATATTTTTACAAAAGCTTTCTTTTATACAATTAGGAGCAGTGATGTTTCTTTCAAGTGCAATATTATAATAAACTATCTTCACTGCCCAGTTGATTGTATGATTTTTTTCACTAACCTGTTCGAAAATTCCACTGTTCACCTGTGCATAACTGCCACATCTTTTATCTGTTCTGTTCTGTCACCCAGTGTTTTTCCGGCCTGACCATTATTATATGAAAGTAATCGCCAGACGTACATAGAATTTGGTATGCACATCCTAAATATAGCATTGTCGCCAGAGTTTTTTTTTTTAATAAGCATACGTTTCATTGTTTTTAATTGCTCTTAAATACTACATAAATTCCAAAATTGTGTATATGGTAGTACAAGCAGGTTTTTTGCGTTGTAAGTTTCTTGACTGTTATCATAAAAAGCCTTTTTTTGCCGATTTTATTGCATTATCCAATACGGAGTCAGGGCAGTTCAATTCTTGCCATTAGTAGTTCTAAATATGTTGCCAAGATCCGGTACAGATGCTGTTAATTAAATTGATGTTTCATAATTATCTTGTTATCCAGCACTTTTATATATATATAATAATTTACTAACTCGCATCGGGTTCGAATCCAGGACCCTCAAGTGAAAGGCAAAGGCGTTACAACTGACCCACACATGCCTAATAGAAGTTGGAACCCAAATGCTTCTGTACCTATGGCATTACCTGGGAGGCTACATACCAGCGAGTTTTACCCAACTTCCCAACCTACCGTGACCTATATGTTAGGATTTTATTTGAATTACCCCTAATAAGTGAATATGATGGAAATAATTAACGCACAATCACGCATGTAATAGAAATAAATTTTTTACTCGCCTCGGGGTCGAACTCAGGTCTCTAAAATGAAGACGCCTAAGTATTTTTTGTACCAGTGGCATTATCTGGTCAGGCTACACACCTTCCATATGAAGTTAACCCATTTTCCGACGCACTTGAGACTATGTGTTAGTTATTTCCAAAGATAACAATAATTCCATTACTATCAACTATTAAGAACTAGGGTAAAAACTTGCGTATTGAAATGAGAAATGTCATAATGTGTTTGCTGTGGGATGTCCAAAGATAGAATTATTAAACCAAAAGCTAATTCCTTTACAGACTGTTGCTTGATGTAGTTGTGTAGTTCTAGCAGTTTTTCTTTTTATCTTCTCTAGTCCTCTGCCGTTCATCTGCTGTGCATTCTCTAGGTAGGCGTAGCGGGAAGTCTCGCAAGTTTCTCTCCAACCCTAATTTTTCATTTATTTCTCGTATGATTGTGATAATTAACTGTTAGGGTAATGATATAATTTTTGATGAAAAAAGTATAATATGTTTATATTACCATGAAACCCAATCTTAGGAGGGTAAGCCAGCAAGAGAGCTCTCTTTTAATAACTGAACATAGGAATCGAGGAACATAAAGCATAGAGAAAATTCCGCATCTTAAAATTATTGGAGTTTACAATGCTTGCTGGATGGGTACAGTTTCACTGAAAACTTGAAGCCTAGATAATCAAGCCGTCTTTCCTTTTTGTTTCTGAATCCTCCAGTTATCTGACGATTTTTGCTTGCAATATCGTAATTGAATCAGCTGAGATCTTTTGAAACTCAGCCACTGATCATTCTAAATAATATCTTTCAAATCAAATTTTAAGCATTAATTAGTAATATGTTAGATAATGGAATGAACCACTATGCTTTGTGTTTGGCTATCATAAAACGGGTTTTTCTTCACAGTAAAGTACGTTCTTATATGGAATATTTTACCAATGTTTTATTTAGGCCGAGAATGATTACGTGATGATTTAGGTCAAGCACCTAAAGAGGCTTGTTACATCTACTGAAGAATTTATTAGTACTAGTGAGACTATTTTATACCGGTATTGGAACTTGAGTAAATCAACGATATTATTATTGTTTAAAGAGTCTGCCTGAAGAAATCATCATTATTTATTTTCCAGTTATTTGCATATTTGAATCATCAAAATTATTAGCTGTATCTTTTGACACCAGAGCAATGCTCCTCTACAGACGTGGGTATTACTGCAGACGCTATTGACTTTTTTGGCATTGTTTATGCCACTACACATTAGCCATGTTATTTATTAATTGCCATTTTTTTATAGAATTGATAATAAAAAGGTCTTGACATGCCACCGGATGTATCATTGTTGTCAGCTAATGAATTTACTGACAGTTGCTCTCTGGTACTTTGGTCCTTTATGATTCTAGGTTCATGTTTCGCCTGCATCATGGCTTTTTGCTCTGTTTATAATATTCTTTTCTCTTGTTTATTTTATAGGTGGCAGGTTAACGCTGTTAGATCAGTAACATGGAGCGTTACGTTATATTTAGTTATGTTATTGTGGGCTACCCTCTTTCCTCTTACTTTCTTGCATTTCCAAAATTGTAAGATAAGGATCCCGAAGACTGCTGATAGCCAGACGGGAGATCAGAATTCCATTGATGGTAGACCAAAAGGTGAATCACGTCTTGTTTAATCTTTGATTTAAGAGTATGGAAGTAGTAGAATAGTAAATGAACACTTCATGAAACTGTTCCATTAATATTGTTGATTGACCGGGTATGATGAAAGGGAATGAAAAACCACGAACTACATAGAAGTGTCGAATGGGAGTAGAGAAGAAAAGTTCCTGAAATTAAGACAGAAATAGATTAGACATTTGTTTAAACAAGAAACTCTGCGAAGATCGAAGTAGGTGAAGCGCATTTTAAGAAATGCATTTGCTGGACATGCATGAATGCTAGAGAAGAGGCTCCTTAAAAACAGATAGTCTGTAAAATATTACTTTTTGTGGCACAAGAATGCCTAAGAAAACAAGAAAGAACAAAGAGATATTAAGATGATCATTTCTACTATAATAGAAAGCTTGGAAGAGTCAGCAGTGTAGTGGATATCTTTATCAAGGTCTGCAATGAAACTTTAGAGTGGTCTGGAGTGATGTTGGATATAAATGTGTCAAATATACAACTTGAAATAGACCATAGTATTGTCGATAAGGACGTGAGTGAGAAGTGTGTCGGAGGATACATGTCTCGAAAGGTCGTCTCTGACAGCGGTTATGTTTCTGTGTAAGAAGAAAGTAGAAACATATGGCAGGTAGCGGACTCATTTCGTGCAAATCACGTTTATATGTAGTCGTGAGTCATACAATGAAGAATTCATAGTTTATGGAATATGTCAAGAAAACTGTGAATGAAAGAATCCGCTCTACGTAAATACAAATTTTGGTGTGCAATAGATAAATATACCCCTTGAAAGTCACATGGAAATGGAGATATTTGAGGTGCATCAACTGTGGAGGTTACTGCTAAGTTATGCTATCACCCAACGGGGTTTATAAAGTATTCAGCTGTCTGGTTGAAACTTGGGCCTCTTAGGTTAGGGCTACTGTAAAAGCTAAACTAACCATGGCAATCCCAAAAATAACTTAGGGATTGAGTGTGGGAAAGTTTATTAAATGGGAATATATAAAAAGGAAAAATCAAGTGGCTATATAAACAGCAGACACAAGTAACGCATTTATTGGAAAGGATTTATGAAAAATATTTTGAAAACCCTAGATATACTGATATTTATCACCCTCCCCCAAAAAGTGAGACATTTTAATTGCCAGGAAAAAATCCGAGCTAAAACGGTAGAGCGTTTACAGAGATGTGGAAGAACTCTTAATGGGATAAAGTAATCAGTGCTAAAATACAAAAAAAACAGGGTTTGCTTCAATCAGTGAATTTTATCAGTTAAAAACTGTTGGTTGGATGTCGAGACGTCGCATCTACATGGCGGGAATGACTGTTTTGTAAACCTTCGAGTTAATTATAAAATGTTTAGTTCGGGACCGAGCTTTTTACCTGTGCATATTATTAATATTATTGCTGTTGCCGATAATATTCCAAATGTGTCCACGTTCATGAGAAACAAACCATGAAGGTCATCAGCTTGCCGAGTAAGTAGAATGAAAGCCCAATTGTGAAAAAGAGAAAGCAGAGCAAAGAAAAGGGAGAGTTAAATACAGATGACTAGTAAAAAAAAATGAATATTAACCAAGAGATAGGTAGTTATCCACGAATATAAACAAGTTTAGGAAGAAGTCAGCGAAGTGAGTTGGAATAAAGTGTTTGCGTTACTGACAAGCAAGACTTCAGGTTCAAATGTCTTCACACGTGCGGGTTTATCTGTGATTCACTATGTAAGAGATGAATGAAACAATATCTGTGCTATCTACATCTTCGTATGTCGCTTCTCCTCAGATAAAGCGATGTTCGATTAATAAAAAGTATAAACACACACATTTAATATATATAATATATTATATATATATGCTTAAATATATGTATAAATACACACATATAAACATATATATTATATATACATATATATATATATACATATTCTGTTGTGGTATTTAAGATTGTACTAAGAATTTTAAGAATAAATCGTTTAAATGAACTTGAAATTGTTTCTAAACAGATCTTGAATGAAGAGAAAATATCAATATATTAGTAAGCTGAATATCTATCTTAAAGAACGTGAGTTTAATTGTACAAAACATATGAATCCACACTTGTACATAAAAAAGATCCATAATACATACAAACAAACATTTAAACAATTTTGCGTATGTATTCATGCATGTATGTATGTGTGTATGTATGTATGTATGTATGTATGTATGTATGTATGCATGGTTGTATGCCTATATAGTTAAAACTATAAACATACAACACTGAAGACAAGAAATGCTCATGTAAAAAATAAAAAGAAATTTAGAGGATCATAATATTTTGAGTACTATATCTTTTTTCAACCAATGCTGTATGCATACATAAATTCGAACATGGATAGCATTATTAAAACTATACGCCATTTCCCCTGGAGGATGTTTTCATATATATATATATAAAGTGTTCCTTATATTTATATATATATATATATATATATATATATATATATATATATATATATATATATATATATATGTGTGTGTGTGTATGTGTGTATGTGTTTGTTTGTGTAACCGGGGCCTTGGATGGATTAAAAGAGTGTTCTCCGTGGCACTGGACTTTATCCGTGGAAGTGTAGTTCAAACAATAATTCTTCGAAGCAGCAACGTTTACTCTACCCGGGCTCACACTCCCCGGTTACCGTCGGAATCCGCCGAGACTCAGGGGATCGACTGGGTAGCGGCAGTCAGCTGATTTGTACTCTGCTTCAAGTCCTCCGAGTGTCTCTTGACTGCCGTCTTGCAGTTCTATACGTTTTTTGTTCCAATGACCGTATCTTCTGTACGCGTGTACTTTCCCTTCAGCGCATATCATCTGGTATTGTCATTATGAATTATTAAGCAATAATCAGAAAGTGGGCGGTGTTATTCATCGTCATTATACACTATTCATTTTTTTAGGTGTGGCTTACTAAAATAAGTACTTTTTTATCATAACCATATTGCAAGTTCCATGGCATCAGTTGAGTACGTGAACATAAATCTAACTCTGAGTAAATTCAGAGCACCATCTTTGTCAAAAAGCTTTTAACCCTTGTTCTTGGCACCTTAACCAGGTGCTGCATATACGTATGAAGTCACTGGCATAGTCGTATATCATAGTTATATCCCTGATAGTGAATCCATTACAAGAGGTCAAAATGCCAAAAGGGTAAAACAAGGAAGAGTAAATGTTTACTTCTCCCTATGTGTATAATCGGTGTACTATATGGGCGTGGCATCACCCAGTCTCAGTACATTAACAATTACACTATCACTGATATACATATATGTATATATATATATATATATATATATATATATATATATATATATATATATATATATATATATATATATATATATATATATATATATATGCGCTCCACATACCGTTTTCTTGTTGTAGGGATCCTGGTTATCACCAGGTCTTTTGGGGCGGAGGCATTAGCCCCCATGCCCATTCATAGGGAGCTCCTAGCTGACGCTGGTATTCATTCACAGCAGTGCCTACTCGTGGGGCAAGCCGGATTTAAGCCTCAGTCCTTGAGAATTATTAACAGAAGAATCGGTGGCTTATTTTATGTCATTAGGAGAACCGACGGGAAACCGAATTGTAACTTGAGCTGTTCTACTAATAGCCTCGTGTGTAGTACAGTGCGAAAGCTGTATTTAATCATGCTCTGTAATGAAAGGTGATTTGTATTAACTCATATTACACATTGCAACAATGATACCCTATGTCGTATATTCTTGGGCACCTGAAAGGTTTCTCAGTGCTGCGAGAGAAAAAGAGAAAAATATTTTACGTCAGAGGACTTTTTTTCCAGTCTTTAAAAATGGTATTCGCTTGTGTCCCGAAACACTTTTTCCCTTCTTTGCTTCCTCGGTGTAAGTTGTAATTAATTCGATCTCTTGAAGAGAGAGACAGAGAGAGCTGGAAATCGTAGGATTAAAGATCTGTTTTAAGAGAAGAGAGATTTTGACCATGAAATTGGTTTGCTTGTAGGGGGATTTATTTGAGGGGATATGAATATTTGAAGGTATTCTTTCATCTGTATTTTATTGATTTGAATCTAATCCTTGTGATTTTTCACCGACCAAAACTCATTTTTTAGAGCAAAAGTATCCCTGGAACGTGTAGTATATGTTTATTTTACATTGCGCTGCAGTATTATATTGTGCAGACCTCTTTTGTCTATCTTGATCGTTTTCTATATTTGGAAAGAGATTTATATTGATGGGCATCATTCTTTGACATTCCTAAATTTCTTTATTATTTTTCATAGCCACTGATTAAATTGCATGAGAAAAGTGTTTCAAATAGAAAATTACTGGAGAAGAGTTCATGATGTGTTCAGATTTGACGAACATTTATTTAAAAGAAGCTCTGTTAAATCATATTCAAATATATATATAATATATATATATATATATATATATATATATATATATATATATATATATATATATATATATATATATATATATATATATATATATATATATATATATATATAGGCACATCACAAAAATTAAGCGACAAATATCGTCTAATATTAAATTCACTATACCTAGGGAATAACTTAACACCAATGGGAAATATAATTGAAAAGTGCTTCTGCACAGGCCAGGGATCGAACCTGGGTCTTTTATTTAGAAACAACGTTTAACGGTCGACTTTGGCAACTCTGTTCTCAATTGCCAGGGCAGAAGACCTTGTTTGTTTTAACAAGATTTGGGGTTTGTTATTCCAAAGGTACAGTGACCTCGATATTAAACGATGTTTGTGGCTTAATACTTATGAATATCAAAATGCCATGCGTGTATAACTGATGTACGTATATATATATATATATATATATATATATATATATATATGTATATGTGTGTGTGTGTGTGTGTGTGTGTGTGTGTGTGTGTGTATATATATTCACATATAGTATGTATATATTTGTATATATAAATATATTTATATATATAAGTATATATAAATTTATATATGTGTATATATATATATATATATATATATATATATATATATATATATATATATATATATATATATATATATATATATATATATATATATATATAGTCTTTGTATAACTTATTTTCAGGAAGTCATATGACGCCTTTTTTTCGTCGGCATTTGCATTTAAAAAGTATCCTTAAAAGTAGGCCTAAATATTTGCCAAGTGTGCATATGTGTTTGTGCATCTTTTTGATAGCTGCCAGTTTACCACATGTTGGTGACCTTTCAGAATGAAGGAAATAAATTAATTGCAGACAAAGTAGTAAACTGAGGTGGATGTTCGACGAGTCCCGTAGAAAAGCCAAAGAGAGTACAAAAATAAATAGAAAATGCAAATTTTTCAAGGTCACTGAGGGAACAGCGACTTACTGCATTTGATAAGATCGTATATCTAAGCATTGGGAGTGGTTCGAGGAAACGAAAGGGCTCAGAGTTGGGATACAATACATAACGATAAATAAACGTTATTTAGAATGGGTTTAATTAGCAAGAATTGTATCTTGGGTCTGTGCTCCAAGAAGAGCATTTATAATCTGGGCATTTTTGTATGACTGCCTTAAAGAACAAGAGGCCTTATATCACGTATGTTATGGGCTCTCTAGACTAAATAAACTGGATTAGCAGGGGTAGGGAGATGTACGTATATGAAGTCACTGAATGAAGACATTTTTGGAAGTTAATGATGCATGAACTTTTTCCCGAGGATAAAACTTTTTTCTTTCAAATCAGAAACAATATAGCTGTTATGAAAGAAATTTAAAATATGGCAGCAGCATAAAGTTTTTAGACAGCCTTCTGTTAATGAGTGCCTCTCCCTCTTCCTATACAAAATATTTTGTAGTCGCGTAACTTCACTTGTATTGCCCATTAGTAGTAAAAATAGAAAAAAAAAGTTTAAAAGTCTTTTGGAAACATGAAAAGCAGGTACTGGACTCTGTAATCCAGTAGGTAATGGCCTTACTCAAGCATCTTATGGTGATGATATCGGACATGTTTGAGTGTATAAAGACGGCAGTTTTTTTTGGAACAGTTATATGTTCTTTTATGTTCTAATATTGTTAAAAAGGAGAATTGATTTTTTTTATATGAAGAGCATCCAGTGATCTTCTGTAAATTTAGAGGCGAAAAATTTCAGGAGGGAATGCGTTTTTGTTGAAGATTTTCATTATTAAGAAATCATTTGGTCACATTCACCAGATCTATGGTAGTGCAGCGTCCGTGCTGTAAACATTCAGTCTCTTCGTTGTTTAAATGAATGTCGATAACATTTGTAAATGATAGACCTTGATTGTATGTATTTTTACTATTGAATCTGTATTACAGAACTTAGCGTTATAAATACTCATGAAGTACAAGGTCATATATATGATATTAAACCATTCAGTACGAAATTTCATTTCATTAAGCTAGTCATCTAGGTTGTTATATTCACCTGGCATTTCCTCCGAGAGTCCAAGGCTCGAACATAAAACTTAGCGAATCTTTCAATATGCATAAGGAAAGGGCATATTTATCTTTATTTAGAACTGAGAAGGGATTGGAAAGGATCTGGGAAGACTTGTAAATATTCTTATCTTGAATTTTAATAGCATATATATATAAATACACACACACACACACACACACATACATATATATATATATATATATATATATATATATATATATATATATATATATATATATATATATATTACATATACCATATATATAAAAATATATATGTTATATAAAAATATATATATGTATATATATATATAATATATATAGTATATATATATATATATATAATGAATATATATATATATATATATATATATATATATATATATATATATATATATATATATATATAAAAATTTCTTTCCTGCGAGTGAACACACCATGTTCTTCTTGAGTTCTAATGACCTTCTCAGCGGAGCGGAGGAAAGCGTTGGCATCTTTCCGAAGCGGCGGAGGCTTGGCCTTGACGGTCTTCGTGAAAGGCGGCTCGCTCGGATGCCGGTCGAGTCGTGTACAAGTTGTATCACAAAAGAGCCTCCCGATACGCCCCTACTCTCGCGAGAGCGCGAAGCCTTGGCATCTCTCTCCCCACCCATAGGTTGTGCAACATCTGAAGAGCTGCTGAAAGAGGCCACGCGTCGCAGCCTGAAAGAAAAGTTTCGGGGATTTTGAGCCGGTGGCAGTTTAATTAAGTTCTGTGAAGAGATCGCCAGGAAGAAATTGACGGTGATTGAGAGAGCTAATTGAGGGAGTTGATGGAGTTTTTATTCCCTTTTTCTCTCATGATCGAGCTTGCGGAACGTCCGTTAGAACAAATTTCTATGGCTAGGTAAAATGATGCTCTGGGGGTGGAATGCTTCTCTGCTTGAGGTATTATGATGAAGTATGAATAAGAGAAATTACCTCTTTCAGGCATCATTTATCAAATCGGACGAAACCAATTTCAGCTCACTGTTGTTGACACAGTAGTTTATTAAAAATTCATTATCGGTCTCGTCGCTCTGTTTATGGAGAGAAATATTTCCGACATCTGTTCTTCAGTCTGAATTTTTTTTCTGTTCTTTACTTTTGCATCCTTATGAGATGTCAGCAGTAACTTTTGAGCTATTCGCAGTCTACTCATCAGACTTACGTGTTCTATTAATTGCAACTCAAATTTTGTGGGAGTAGTTTGGGTGTTTTTGTCTTTTCCATCTTAACATGTTTCCCCTGTAAAGTACATTTTTTCCTTGCTATTTTTACGGACTCTGTCGTAATGAAGACTTGAAATTTCTCTATTGCTGAAGACTTCAAACATCTTTCTTAATTAGTGAATACGTAAGTTCTTGGGATGTTTTTAATTTCCTCAAACATTTTACAAGAAAAACAGGACGCACCTTTTGTATTCTCTTCAACATTTTATAAGAGGCATATGACGGACTCTGTGTATTAATCAGTGATGTAAGTTATTCATCGGAGAATTTATTGAATGAATGCTTTTCTGGCTTTTGAAATTCACAGGGCTTACCTTTGCTTAGTATGTTGCCAGTGGCTCGGGATCGAACTTCAGCAATATGTAATCTTTCCAGAATTTTGTGAATTCGAGTATATGTTCATATGTAATTTTGAGACAAGTCTCCATTGTTTTAGTGAGGATGATGCTGAAGAGGAGACGAGATGTCTTGAGACTAAATACCCTCATACCCTTAACTTTGTAGCTTTATTATATTTGCTTAGTACGTCTAGGGAGCTAAGTGGAAGGTCCTGATTGAGAAGGTCTATTAGGCAACAGAACCGCCCCCCCCCTCCAAAATAAAAAATCATTATGGTGTACATGGATGCAGAGTAAGGTATTGATAGAAATGATAGAAAATATGGAGAATGCTGGGGGCTTGTTTAGATGTTGATTTGTTTAGAGTATGGTATGTTGCTGTTTGATGCGTGCAGGGGAAGAAAACGTTGTTTTTGTGTTTCAGTAGCTTTTTCATAATCGTACGACATATGTATGTAACTGAAATATTAAGCAGAGGAACAGAAGAGGCAGAATTGTCACCAAAGTGCTTGTATGCGGGCGGACAGCTGGTTAGAGTAAAGTGAAGCCGCAGTGAATTGGAAAAATCTTTGTTAGAGGATAATGTTGGATAGAAATAGCTAGTATAGAAAACAAGCGAGAGATAATAGAATTTCTCTCTATATTTTTGGCACTGGCAGCAGCTCATTAAAATCAGGGCTAGTAGTATTAATTGTTTTGAGAATATTCTCAGAACAATTAATTTACGCTCTTTATGGTGATATTTCTCATCCGTTGGTGATTATACTGTCAACAGGTTTACTGTATGTGAAACTGAATATCTCCAAAATTCTGCGACTGGTTTTTTAGCGAAATGACCAGCTCCTGGGAGTTAATTAGCGAATCTTACGAATGTAACGGTATCCTTGATCTTCATTTATTTGACGCTTCGTTATTACATCAATAAACCGAAATTCCAGATATGAATTGGAGATGGAAATATGCTTCCAATATCACGGTCAATAAGGTTGGTTAATGATTGCTTTAAATTCAATTTTTATGCTCTTCAGAATAACTGGGGTTCGCAAAAGAAGGCTAGGGCCTCCATAACTGAGGAAATAAGGTTTAGATTTAGCAGGATTTTTATTATATCTCTGCAACGGAAATGAGTTGTTTTTGTACATTAGAAGCATTTGATCAAGCATTATATTTTAATGAATTATTACAATGAGTTTAGTAGCAAAAGACCAAGTTTAAGAGAGCTGAAGTTCCTCCTTATAGATGGAAAACCATCCACTTATGATTTATAACAGTAACCGGAGTCTTACCTTCATGAAAATACCAAACGGAAAGGGCTAGAAATTTCCTGAAAAAGGAGCTTCTGGAAATAATGTCAGTGCCCATAAAGTCACTTGTAAATGAAGGTGAAGTTACATAAAAATATAATAGCTGTGATTCCAGTAGGACGCAGGAGATGGAAATAAGGGAGCGTATAGAATAAAGCCAGTCTCTGAAGAGATTACGTTTAGCCTTTAAGAGGGAAATTAGGAAGATAGGTTCACGTTCCTCCTTAATAAAAATGTAAAGTGAACACGGTCGAGATATGTTCCAGCCGGAAGATATGAACTTATTGGTGTGAAGCAGATGAGAGGACCTTTTAATTATCATTCCTCTTCTTGCTTCGAGATGGTAGTTGCTGGTGGCCGCCAGCATTTGGCTGCTGCCATCCCCTTTATGATTTCACTAGGTCTTTTTAAGCTAACAATTGTCATTTACTCTCTTACAGTGCTTGGGTGTTCAGGACATTTTTTTTTTCTATTTTTCATGGAAGAACTTAGTCCATTTCACGGGATTTTAAAATAATTTAATTTGTCTGTTTTTAGCGCTTGTTATGTCATATTTGAAAGTGAATGTTAAAGAGCTTCTCATATCGTGTTAGGTGTTTTACATTTCATAGACTACTCGAAAAAAAATGTTAATAGATATTTTGTTTGACCGTACAATGGTGTTGGCTATGGTTTTATACTTAGTGAACTTCAAATGGTGTTGACTATGGCTTTCTACTTTGTGACTTCAAATGATCATGATTGACTTTCAACTTCGTGAACATCAAATGGTGTTGACTATGGTTTTCGACTTGGTGGACTTCATATAGTTTTGACTATGGTTTTCTAATTAGTGAACATCAAATGGTGTTGACCATGGTTTTCTAATTAGTGAAATTCCAATGGTGCTGATTATTATTTTCTAATTAGTGAGGTTCAAATGGTGATGACTATGGCCTTCTACTTAGTGAATTCAAATGGTGTTGACTGTGGTGTGCAAATCAGTGAATTTCAAATGGTGTTGACTATGGTCTTCTAATTAGTGAACTTCAATTGGTGTTGACTCTGGTGTTCTACTTAGTGAACTTCAAACGGTGTTGACTATGGTTTTTTAATTAGTGAACTTCACATGGTGTTGACTATTCCTTCTACTTAGTGAACTTCAAATGGTGTTGAGGGTGGTTTTTAATTAGTGAACTTCAAATGGTGTTCACTATGGCCTTTTTACTTAGTGAACTTCAAATGGTGGTGACTGTGGTCTTCTGCTTATTGAACTTCAAATGTTGTCTATGGTTTTCTAATAGTTGAACTTCGAATGGTGTTGACTGGGTCTTCTGATTAGTGAATTTCAGATGGTGTTGTCTATAGTTTTCTGTTAGTGACTTTCAAATGGTGTTGACTATGGTCTTCTACTTAGTGAACTTCAAATGGTGTTGTCTACGGTTTGCTGCTTGGTGAACTTCAAATGGTGTTGACTGTGGTTTTCTACTTAGTGAATTTCAGGTGGTGTTGACTATGGTTTTCTACTTAGTGAATTTCAGTGGTGTTGACCTTGATTTTCCAATGAGTAAACTTCAAATGGTGTTGACTATGGTTTCCTACTTAGTGAACTTCAAGTGGTGTTGACCATGGTTTTCTAATGAGTGAACTTCAAATGAAGTTGACTTTGGTTTTCTACTTAGTGAACTCCCAATGGTGTTAGAAATAATAGCACATAAAAAAGATATAATTCAACTAAGTTACATTTTTAGGGTTTCAGATTAAGCGACAGAGCAAGGATTCCGATAACCACTGGAGAAGGATATTTAATAAGATTTGTATAGTGTATAAGAAAATAAAGTTAACTGAGGTTCAAAGTGATGTGGAACTTGCACTTCCCAGATACAGTATATATATATAACATTTAGCTAAATATACTAGATAATATTTGAAATGTTTTTTGAAATGTTTACATTGCACAGAATGAGGGATTATGGCCAATTTACTTCTCTCGTTAAAATGGTATAGTTTATGGCCTGAAATTTTTGTTTATTTGATAACTCAAGTTTAACAAGGAAACAAGGGGAAACCTTATTCATTCTCTCTCTCTCTCTCTCTCTCTCTCTCTCTCTCTCTCTCTCTCTCTCTCTCTCTCTCTCTCTCTCTCAAAAGGAAGATGGAAATAATTTTAGGACTAACAGTTACAGTAGGTGTAATGTTCACTAGGAAGATCGTGAAAATGGTGAAGCGAACCATTTTATATTGACACTGACGTAATGTCTTCAAAGGAATTTTGTACAGGTGCTCAACGAGCCAGCCGTTAGTAAGTGCTGTTTGCATATTTTATGACTCGAACTAATAATAATAATAATAATAATAATAATAATAATAATAATAATAAACAGGAACGAGACCCTCTTTGAGGCAAGTTTTGTTGAAAAAAGTGGCTGCATTTTGTGAAATGATTTTATACTGAGTTTTCTCAATTTTCTTCTAATAATTCGCTTTTCCTGCACATCAACTTCTTCTTCTTCGTTTAACGTGCTTTTTCCCATTTTTCATATGTGGTAAGCACGATGCCTTCTTTTGAAGGACTTCGTTAGTCAATAATTGTCCAATGTTCATATTTTGATGGATGAAACAGCGTATTTCTTACAGATGAAATTCTTTATTCTAAAGCATTACAGCAAGGATGTAAATCCGTAGATTTTCCTGGTGGTATTTTCGGTGGTGTTTCTACAATCTTCCTAAAAAGTTTCTGGTTAAACTTTTATAACTAACTAAATCTTCTAACGTCTGTCCATTTTCAGTACTTTTTTGTCGACATGTTTCGACCAGATCGATGGTCATCTTCTGGACGTCCAGAAGATGACCATCGAGCTGGTCGAAACATGTCGACAAAAAAAGTACTGAAAGCACCAGACAGACGTTAGAGAAAGAAAAGAGAAGATGCCACCGAAAATACCATCAGGAAAATCTACGGATTTACATCCCTGCTCTAATGCTTTAGAATAAAGAATTTCAACTGTAAGAAATACGCTGTTTCATCCATCAAAATATGAACATTAGACAATTATTGACTAACACTGATGTGCAGGAACACATTCGCTACCGGGGTCTAAGCGATGTCAGGCAGGGCAGCCGATCGAGGCTACGGCCTACCCCACCGCCAAATCAAAGTCCTTCAAAAGAAGGCATCATGCATACCCCATATAAAAATGGGAAAAAAAGCACGTTAAAAACGAAGAAAAAAAACTGATGTGCAGGAAAAGCGAATTATTAGAAGAATTGAGAAAACTCAGTATAAAATCAGTTCGCAAAATGCAGCCATTTTATTCAACAAAATAATAATAATAATAATAATAATAATAATAATAATAATAATAATAATAATAATAATAATAATAATAATACTAAAGCTTCCAAAGACCTGCATAAACCATAACAATGTTAGGCAGGGAAAGATTGGGTGCAATGTTTTGCTGTCCGAGTTTGGAAATGCAGAATCAGATGAGTTCAGAAGGATTGAAATAGCATAAACAATTGTAAGATGAGATTTAAGGGCCTTGAAAATATTGATAATCCAAAATTGTGATGCTAGAAATGAAGTACACAAACTTAGGAAGATTGTAAACCATGAGCAGAGAGCAGAGTTTTAGGTAAATGAATTAAGAGTTTATGGGGGAAATACAGTATAGCAGAGGTTTGCAGTGTGCTGCGACGTTGAATATTTGACCAAGAACAGTAATATAACACTTAACAGTCTGGAGGGAGATGGAGGGGAGCACAAGTAGTGGAGATAGTGAAATTATCTTATGGATGGACACAACTACATTTATATAACAGAGCTATTGGAAAAACATGAAAGCCACGGCATAAAAGTTAATGAAAGGGTCACATGAGGTGTAAAACACTGAATGAAGAGGGTCAAGGATAAGTGTTCAGAGACAAAGTTTATTAGAGAAAAAGAATGAAGAAGCCATTTTGGGGAAAATTAGAAAATTTAGATGTTTGAGAGTCGTTGATGTCAATGTAAATTAGTTTTGAAAAGGCCTACAAGGAAATGAATAGTAATAATAAATTCCATGGGACAGATGTCTAATGAGACTGCTATGTCAGTTTGTATGATCCTACAAAGAAGTAGGTGTAGTGACCCGCAAACCGCAGTTCCTAGTTACCACATACCTCATATGGTCAAGAATATTTTAGTAAAAATGTATAAGTAAATATAATGCTTGTGCTTAATAAGAACACAATGTGGTTATTTGCAATATCGGATCTTTCTTAGATAGTGACCCCCACGGGTTTTAACCCGGTATGTATCCACCTTTGCGTCGTGTTTAGTACAAGCCCGTTGGGGATCACCGTAAAAACATAAACAAAAGACTGTAAATATCATAAAGATAATGACCCCAAAGAAATATTAGTCCTAGATAACGACCCCTTGGGGGGTCACTATTTAGAAAAGGACCGAAATATCCTTACCGCAACAGAGAAACTCGAAGAATAGTCTGAGTGGTGAAAGAAATAGAGAGAAGGGAGGCAGTTACAGGACTTCAAGAAAATATTTTAGGGCTCCTTAGGTGATGGTATTAAGAAACCCAAAACCCAAAGCAGCATGAAAAATATATGGTTGGTGTGAAGATCAAAATGACTGTGATCAGGGAAGTAGATTTAAACGACAGCTTTCATCTTTCAAGTACTTATTTACACATATGTAAGATCAAGGTCCAGAGAGCAGTCGATATTTTAGACCTTGTGCAGAATAAGTGGTCTGTGGTGTCTTGCATCTTGGAAGAAATAAAGGAATCAATAGAAATTACAACTGTTAACTTCCATCATAATAGAAAAATAACATCTTTATGAAATGCATCAAAATGGTTTGAATGATAAAAGTATCACGCAATCAGGCGCCGAGAGTGAATACCTGTGAAAAGTCGAAAAAGACAAGATTTGCTAAATCTTTGGCATCACATATGGTTTATGTTAATATAACGAAAGAGGCTCTTTATCGAGGAAACAGTTAACTTTCTTTTAAACAGGTTTGAATCAAAGCGTAACAAAACAGGCTTTTATTATAGGTTTTATGTTTAGAAGTACTTGAAATGTGTACTTGAGGGGGATAAGCAAAATCAAAACAACGTATTTGATTTGAGGTGATAGTGCCCTTTGTAGGAGAATGCCATTGGAAAATTGAAAAAGAACTGCGAGATGCTTTTAAATAAGAAAAGCTTTGGAACTGGAGTATTTGGCAAGAAAATGAAAAGTTATCAAGGAAAAATTATAATAATTCAGAATTAGGATGAGACTAGGCAGTGACCTGTAAATATCTGTGTACATAATATATATATATATATATATATATATATATATATATATATATATATATATATATAATATATTTATATATATATATATATATATATATATATATATATATACATAAATATATGTGTGTGTGTGTTATATATATACATACATAAAGTATATGTATGTATATGCATGTATACATACAAAAGTATGTATATATATATATATATACATACATACAATCAAGAGTGTATGCATATGTGTGTGTGTGTTTGTTAAGAGGGGTGTATGTGGATGGATGGCTTATAGACCAACAGGGTCATTTAGCACAAAGGGAATAAGTTTTACATAGTATATATACATACATATATATATATATATATATATATATATATATATAATATATTATATATATATATATATATATACATATATATATATATATATATATATATATATATATATATATATATTATATATGTGTGTGTGTGTGTAATTTCTGACTCAATGGGGGCGAACCTGACTGGGTTCTGCTCTCGATATGAGTCAGAAATTTATCTCTGTAAAACACGTTCTCACGTGTTCATTTCTATATATATATATATATATATATATATATATATATATATATATATATATATATATATATATATATATATATATATATATATATTACGCTCTCTCTGAAGTAAAGCAATATACATCCAGCTCATATCTAAAGGGAAAATGTTAGTATCTTGTAGATGGGACAAATAATGAATGAAACAGCAAATGGTTTTCTTCTAATAAAACCCTGGCAGACTTATATGCGATGTAGAATTAGATATTGGTGGAGTAAGCTTGGAAAGCAACTGACGACGGAGGGGAAGGCGAGTGAAGGCAGCAAGCGCCGAGGGAAAGTGACAGCAACTGGTGTTGGGAGTAGAAATCTGAAAGTGGTGATCGTCCTATGAGCGAGGCGCGGATTTAGTTACTGTCAGAGGTAACTGCTGGAAAATGTGTTACTTTTGGGGGTAACCGGTGAAAATAACGTACTTTCGGAAATACACTTCACGACATAGGTTACTGGAAGTTTTGCGGAATGCATTACTTTCGAAAGTAGCAATTGCAAAATAGGTTATTGCATTAAGTTACTATGTGAGGAAATAGTTATAAAATAAGCGGCTGTGGTAGGTAACAGTTACCGAAGAAGTTACTGTGGGAGGTAACGATTTCAACATAGGATACGGTGGGAGGTAATGAGCACGAAATAAGCAACTTTGGCTGGTAACATTTGCAAAAATTAGTTAGTGTGGGAGGCAGCAGTTAAAAAAAAACTCTCTGAAGTAGCAGCTGAAAAATGAGTTATTTCCTTTGGTATCACTTGAAAAGTAAGTTACTTTTAGAAGAGAAGTTACAAATAAATTACAATTAGAATAACAGTTGCAAAAGAAGTTACTGTCGGAAGTTATAGCTGTGAAATAAGTTGCTGTTGAAGGGGACATAATCAAAATGATTTATTTTAGGAGGCACCAGATTACACAATAATGTAATTCAAACATTTCAAATAATGTAATTCAAACATTACAAATAATGTAAATCAAATTTACAAAATAATGTATAAAAGTATTAGTTGTAAAATAAGTTGCTGTTGAGAGTCGCATTTGTAACATAACCCTTGTGAACGCGTGTCAAAGTTTTTTAATAATTATAAAGTAATTTTAAAATGCCATGGAAACATTTTCGAGGAAGCAAATAGAAAAGTAATAATCGAATCACATTTCGGGCAAAGGAGAGCTTAGCGTCAAGGCAGCTCCCGGTCGCGTTTGGAACCGGAATGATGGTGGTGAGGAGGGCGGGAATGTATTCACTGGCGATTTCCTATGCCACACCGTTTTGGATAATAGTGTTAAAAGCAACAAGTGTTGGATATTAGAGGCAGGAACTTTGTGAAGTCAAAGTCTACAGTATTGTGTTGGGTCAGTTTGCTGGAATTCCAAGTTTGAAATTTGGTGAGGGCCCGCTGGAGGCAGAGAAGAGCCCGACAAAAAGTCAAGTGGAGTATTGGATGGAGCGTGTGTTGGAGAAGGTAGTGTTGGTGATGTTGGAGAGAGCTAGTGGTGGAGGGAGTTGGCGGGCGGAGGCCGAGGCACACGCGCTCTCTTCCTCGGTACCTCCTGCCCCTTCCCCCCCCCCTCTCCCTCACTCCCCCTCCCTCCCAACCTCCCCACTACCCTCCCCCACCCTTCCCTCCTCCGGGTGTCCCGTGTGTGGCTGTGGTTTTGATAATGCAGCGCCGCGATTGATTTCTCCGCTCACCTGGCGCAACGGTCTTTAAAACTGCTTAGCACAGCCCCCATTCTCTCTCTCTCTCTCTCTCTCTCTCTCTCTCTCTCTCTCTCTCTCTCATACACCACACACACACACACATACTCAGATATATGTGTGTAAGTAAATATTTGCTAAATGTGTGTATTTATGCATTTACAATTTTTACATGCGAGCGCAAGTAAAACGTGTTTACTCAAACTTTACACTATATATATATATATATATATATATATATATATATATATATATATATATATATATATATATATATATATATATATATATATACACACACACACACCAGTATACTGGTATATTATTTTTATATAACTTTCTTTCCGTGTAGCTCATGTACCAGTAACTTATCTCTTGGAACTTTCCATTCTCTCTCTCTCTCTCTCTCTCTCTCTCTCTCTCTCTCTCTCTCTCTCTCTCTCTCTCTCTCTCTCTCTCTCTCTCTCTCTTGGAAAGTTCCACCGCTTATCCGCTTGATCCGCATGTCTCTCTGTCACATGTTTTGTAATTTCTGTTATAAGTAATAGATATTGTTCTTTTAAATGTTTAAACTGTACTGTACATATAGCTGCCGTAATTTGATTTTGATTACTGATGTGGTGAAGTTCGTAAGCAGGTTACTTATTAAAGGAAAATGTCATTCAGGAGTTTGCACAAGCTTACACATACGTTCATATTTGTTTTGAAAAATCCAGTTTTAATTCAGCATGGGTCAAATTTGTTACTTCTCGGGTAAGAGGACAGGTAATTGCCAAGTGGGTATTGTACTTGAAAGCGCTTTCAATATCGGATCAGGAAGGAAGAATCTGAAGTTTTCACAAAAAAAACTGAGCGAAATATATCCTCAAAAATGTTTCACAACAGAGTCGAGGAATGTTTTTGCATGTCTGCCAAGTCAGATAGATTCAAATAGGTATCGTGCGTCAAAGAGGCGATGAAGTTCTTACACAATGAAACGCCCAAAATTTCCAGCAGTGAAGCTAGAAAAGTCTAAAATGCTTAGTGTTATTATTATATGAATTGGCATTATTTCATTGCCGTCTTCCGCATTTGTATAACTGTGATTGTTCTTATAAATACTCCTTGAGATGTCACTCAGAAGGTGGGAAATGAGGCAGTGGTCGTATGATGAAAGGGTTGGATATTTATTTCTGTGAAACACGTACTCATGTGTGGAGTAGTTCCACCATGTTCACGCTGGAGGGGTAATTCGAGCGAAATGCTATCAGTTGAGTAACTGGTGGGTCGGGAAGTTGGGTAAAACTTACTGGTATGTTAGTTCTTCGTTGGGAGAGCCGGTTCCGTTCTCAGCTACCACTCTGTTGGCCGCGAGTTCGAATCTCCGACCGGCCAATGAAGAATAAGAGGAATTTATTTCTGGTGATAGAAATTCATTTCTCGCTATAATGTGGTTCGGATTCCAAAATAAGCTGTAGGTCCCGTTGCTAGGTAACCAGTTGGTTCTTAGCCACGTAAAATAAGTCTAATCCTTCGGGCCAGCCCTAGGAGAGCTGTTAATCAGCTCAGTGGTCTGGTTAAACTAAGATGTACTAAACTAACTAGGCGGCAACCTGCCCCTGGAAAGATTTCGGGTACAGAAATACTTAGATTCCACCGTCTATTATGACTTGTGTGGTTCAGTTGGTTAGCGACCTTGCCTTTCATCTGAGACCTGTGCTCGATCCCGATGTGAGTCTGAAATTTACATAGATATATAAATATATATATATTATATATACATAAATATATATGATATATATAATATATATATATATATATATATATATATATATATATATATATATATATATATATATATATATATATATATATATATATTCTGACTGTGTGTCTGTTGCTCAGTGGTTACAAACAAGCCCCACCAATGAGAAACCTGAGTTCGATCATAGTGGTGGGTGTTGGATAATATCTTGAGTTTATTTCCTATAAACCTATTATCCTTTGCTGACCATGCTGTATCTTTTACTTGAGTACCTGGTGGTTTGTGGAATGGGATGGGTCGCAGGAAAGTTAACAGCTATTGGAGCCACCTCCTCATATACATACATACATATATGTATGTATATGTATATATATATATATGTATATATATAGATTAATGATGATTAATATAAATAAATTAACATTTACCAAAAAGGCATCACAGAGCATTTTCCAGTGGGGTGCTGCCTAGTGGGAGGGAACTTTCATTCCCAGTGTAAAACTGGGAGAGAGTCTGACTGTCAGTGATGTTAGAGGCTCAAGAGTCTGTAATATTACTTTAACTCTCATTGCCTCATTGTCTTGGTATTTAATACCTACATTGCTTTTCATGTTTGTATATAATTATTTTTTTATTTATCTTTGTTTGTTACTAATTTGTTATGGTATTCTGTTATGTGGAATCGCCATTTGTAAGTTCACACCCTTTCATGCGTGTTCCAGAAGGATATTTATGTTATTAATGATGATAAATCTTTTCGTCAGAGAATTCTATAGCAGACATATTTCCTTGGAATTCGAAAATCATCCCATCTACATTGCTTTTTCATTTTATGAGTACAGTATTCATTAGTGGTTAATGACGAAAAGAGCTTTCACTGGTGGTGTTTTCTAAGTAGTAGTGTATATGCTTCTTGTCCCACACTGCTAGACAGCAAAATGAAGCGGTTCCAACGAAAATTCAGAGTGGTCTGAAAATAAGTGGTAAGGTAATATTGCCATGACCATTCAGATTATCAATGTAGGTGAAGGATATCATGGTTGGAATCAATAACATTTTTTTTTTTTCACATATCTGAAAGAATTTTGTGAGATTTTTGGACGATTAGGACATGAAATTAATGGCTGATAGAGAATGCCTTAAAACTGTTCATTTTGTTTAGACACTATTCATGTTCGATTTCTTTTTGAAAATGAGGAGGGCACTTGTGGACATTCAGCTCTGTGTAAGCTTGCACAGGAGGTCAGTGGTATTTTCTGGCTTGGTCTGTGTTATTTGGTGTATGTTTAACAGCATCACCAATATGCAGTAAATGTGCCTCGCTGTCGAACTTCTCAGTTCCAGAGGTCCTTTATTCCTCTCATCGTTGGACTGTGGAACAGCCTCCCAGAGGATGTCGTGCAGTTGAAACTTGAGAAGTCCAAGCGAAAATGCAATGTATTTCTACCCTAAGACTATTCTTCTTGCATTTTGATACATTTTTATATATTTATCTGTTTATTAATTTATTTTTTCTTTTTTAATAAATGGTATCTCTTCTTTCTGTATTTCCCTTTACCTCTTGCTTCTAACTAATGAACACCATATTCTTTGGAAGCTTTAATTTCAAGTGAACGGCCCTGTGGGCTTGTTCCATATGAATAGGTTTCATCTACTGAAAAATAATAATAATAATAATAATAATAATAATAATAATAATAATAATAATAATAATAATAATAATAATAAAATGAAGATCTTGATTTCAGTTTCGTGTAACTTCCGGAGCAAGAAATAAGTGTGAGATTGATCGTAAAGTCTTGTAGGATCAGAGATTAAGCAGCATCTGTATCGCCATGTTCCGGTAAAAAAATAAATTCCATTTTAATAAATGTGGTCGTTGCAAAACATATATTGTGTAAAATTCACCAAGTTATATAATTCAAAAGATACTAGAGAACTTATTCGAGTCTACTGATCATGCAAAGAACGTCACAAATAGCTCATGAACAGAGCAGAGGAAACAAGTGAATGATCATGACACATGTTGTCTTCATAATTAAGGGCGATTAATAGTTAGTATAAATGTATGCGCATGAAAACCTTTTAAAAAACTTCCGCTACAGAAAAGATTTCAAACACTATGCATAAATGGGCATTTTTAAGATTACTATACCAATATTTTGCTAATAAAACCCACAACATTTCAGAACGGTTATACTGATATTGAATAAATTTTCCAAGAGCGGAGGTATATGGTACTGGAAGTAATGTCTGTCAGATCACAACTCCTTTATCAGCAAATTGAGATAAAGGTAACTACATACACATGTGGAGTGTCTTCTTTCTGTATCTATTTCCTAATATTATTCAGAAAGGTCTCCATCTGTGGTAATATATTTGCCCGACCTTTGCTAATTTGGCAGGTTCACCCTGGAAAAACTCTCTCTGGCACTTCTTAGCCCAGAACTTGACAGCTTCTTCCACTTCGCCTTTTTTCAGCGAATCGTCGTCCTCAAAGGCTTTTCTTAAGCCCACCGAACAAGCGAAAATCTCAGTGTGCCAGATCGGGCTGCAAAGCGGATGTGGCACTTGCGCAGTAACCTGTGGTGTTGGCATAGAAGTGTGAGGTCGCGCATTGTCGCGGGGTAAGCGGATTGCATTACTTTAAAATGTTTGTCTTTTCATATGAATGTCATCTCAAAGTTTCTGGAATGATGCTAGGAAATCAAAGACTTTCACCTTCTTTTATTGGTTTCGTCTACTATAAGTGTTTTCACCCATCTTGGCGCATTACTTTCATCAGTTGTCGCCTCACCACACTCTTTTCTGAACCTCCTGTGGATTTCAGTCATGATCTTTGCCCAAGAACACGATTGGCTGGTGTTTGTTTGTATGCCAAATTCATAGCTATGCAACATCTGAAAATGAAGAAGCTGTGTCAGTCAAGAAGTAAAAATGATTCTGTCTGATGCTGCAAAGGCATCACCTTTCGAGTAATGGTTTCAGAGAAAGTATTAAGCAGGCACTACTTTCAGTGTAATCAAAGGCAATATAAAGTAGTCATAACCAATAGGTATCAGGTAGTAAGGCTGTTGAGGGGATTAATATGACATCACGCGAAAAGTTGTGCTATATGTAACAGTGATAGTGCAGGCCAGTTTTCTCCGTTTAATGTATAGTTTTATATTGAGGTACCTTATTTCATTGACGCCATTACTGTCGTTGCAGTTTTGGGGAAAATCTTTTCAGTCATTATGAATCTTCGTCACCCTGCACGGTTTATACCTTTCTTGACCACACCAGTGCATTTTCTGTCTGTGCGTACAGATATAAAAACATGCACACACATTCTCATCAACTCCTATGCAGATTGTGTATATGTACACACCAATATATACTTGCACGCAAACAGTAGCACACTCACACACGGAAATATATATATATATATATATATATATATATATATATATATATATATATATATATATATATATATATATATATATTATATATACACACATATATATATATATACATACACACACACACACATATATATATATATATATATATATATATATATATATATATATATATATATATATATATATATATATATATATATATATATATATATACGCGTGTGTGTGTGCATTCTCCTTAAATGCTGTTGCACATACAGTATTTCATCAGTTATTTTACAAAAGTGTCTCTAAAAGAGGAAAGTAGAAAATGATTGTGAGCACATGTAAAGTCATCCGAGTAAGTGGAATCCAGGAATATGTAAAAGTGAATGTTATATGGAGTGGATGGTGGAAGAATGGAAGTGGGTGATTTGTATAGGTACTAAGGCATAAATGTAATGGATAATAGTAGTATGAGAAAAGAGGCAAATTACAGGGCAGGGTAAGTCAGGAAGGTAACAGGATGTCTGCAGCAGATTTGAGAGAGGATTGTTTATCGGCATAAGAGTTCGTATGTATGAAAGGATTGTAAAAACAAACTTTGCTTTATGCAAACTGGTAAGATGAATTGTTAGTGAATGTCTTAGGGCAGACATGAGGATAGAGAGATTGAAAGTTCTTGCTGAATGGTCTAAAGAAGTGTTGACACATACTAATAAGCCTTTACTTAAGAAGTGGTTGATATAGCAGAAGTTCTCTTTATAGAGTCATGGCCTTGTTTTAGTGGTTAAGGGATGCATGAGACAGTGATCTTGCCATATATTTTTTCTCTGGAACTATCCATATATGGGAAACTGTTAATATATGAAGCAATTTGGTGAGGCCTCTTGGCTTACCAGCTCTCAAGAAGGCTGGCACAGTTCTCAGTGTAGGGTGCAAGTGAAAACCCGTTGTGCTTCTGTTGACTGAAGTAGTAAATTATGTACTTAGTAATTAGCCATCTTGGGAGGACCACATCCAGAGTGTATGAATACATTGGCGAGCTAAAATATTCCAAAAAATCATAAAAAAGACAGAAAAGTAGAAAAGCACTATGGAGAGTATGGAAAACTCAAGGATGTGGTTCAAGGGTTAAGAGGTATTGTTTGTGCGTGTAATACAGTATGCAAAGTTGGATAAAAGCAGCAAATAGTGGAATGAGAAAATGAAAGTTTTTGTAAAAAAAAAAAAAAATAGATGCAATCACATGACAGAAGAGATCAGTTGCAGGTATGTAAGAGGATGGTTAAGGTAACCAAGAGGTAAATAACATAGAAACAAGGCAAGTAATGAAAGTAGAGGAGTTAATATGAGCATATACTTTAGGGAGAACAAAATATTTTCCTGGAAGGAAGCAAATGGAGAAAAAAATATGCAGTCAGAGAGGTATTGTCTGGACAGAACGCATTCAAGGGTCGATTGAGCGAGTCTTTTGAAGAGCTGTTGCATGTGGAGCCCTGGCAAGAGGCAGAGTTGATTGACACAATGTTGGAAGTTGTCAGTGTTAATTTGGAAATACCTGTGGAGGCGGGTGTTCAGGATGTAAGAAGAGCAAGAGGCTGAAGAATGAAAAGACTTATAGCATTACATAGGATTGCGGCATGTTGGTAAAAATGTATTTGAATGAGTGATCAAGGGTATGAGATTTATCTGAATGGGGAAAGGTTCCCAAGAAAGAGGTGAGAGGAAAAAAGTTAAGTATACCTTAGTTTAACCAGACCGCTGAGCTGATTAACAGCTCTTCTAGGGCTGGCCCGAAGGATTAGACTTATTTTACATGGCTAAGAACCAATTGATTGTTCCTTTGTATAATGATAAAGGTGATAGAAAGTTCTTTGTATAAGGGTAAAGGTAATTAAAGGCACATAATAATTACAGTGCCATTACATAATTTAATATAACAAGTAAGGTGAATAGTAGAATTTTAGTGAAGAAAGGAAGGCAGATGACATAAGGCTTGGTATAGGAAGATTTATGTTATGAAATGGTCACGTGAGAAATTTGAGGGTGCAGAGAAAATATATACATGGTACACAAGACCTTGAAAAGCCCTATAGTAGAAATGATAGAAACACAGCATGGAGGATATAGACGATGCAAGATATGAAAAATATGTTAAGTGATTAACATTTTTGATGGTAAAAACATGTGGATGTGAAGGTCTCTGGTTTGGTATGAAAGTGGTCTGCGACATTATGTTATGGCTTTATGGCTGTTTAATAATCTTTATGGATTAGGCCATGTGATAGTCCTGTTGGAAGATAGTAGAGAGAAACTGAAGAAAGTAGTGAAAAAATCTTGAAAGTATTAGCAAGATGAGAGAGTTGAAAGTAAATATGAGGGATAGTAAGGCTAGGAGGATAAGTATAAACCAGTAAGACTGATCAGTGAATGACAGTATGAATGGTGGAAGAATGGGAGTAGCTGATTTGTGCATGCATTTGTTAGGTTGAGGAAGTGAGTCATTGAATAGGTGAGGCAAGGAAGGTAGCATGGTTTCTGCGAAAGATTCGAAAGAGAATGGAAGTGTCTGAAGAAGGCAGGTTTGGAATGCAGTAGTTTGTCGAGGGTGCTCTTCCTTATGGCTGTAAAGTGTGGATGTCGAATTTGATTGAAAGAAAGTGGTTGAATCGGTTTAGATGAATTGTTTGCATGGTATATGTAGCGTGAGAAGAATTGAAAGGGTGAGAAATTTGAAGATATGTAAAAATAGATTTTAAAAAGGTGCAGTAAGTGAAAGGATGCATGAGAGCGTTTTACGATGATTTAGTCATGTAGAAAAATGGTGGGTCATAGATAAGTGAAAATACCCAGGAATTACAAGATTGCATGCAAAATAAAGATGAGTTGCGCACTGTATGTAGGGGGACTTGACACGCAGCTGGTTAGTCTCCTGTGTAGGTGTTTAAAGAAGCTAATGTTGTGGAAGTGTTCTGAACGTGGGGTTCATCCACGATTCACCAATTGAAGTATGAGTGTGGTTGTGACACTGTATTCTCTTTCTGTAGAGCCATTTTCCTGTTAGTGCAAATGGCCAACTAAAGAAAAAAGTTCTGGGCATATATTTACATATTGATGTATAAAATTATATTTGTATATGTGACTGCTTTGGATTCATTTGCTTGAATATATCTGATCAGGAAATTAAATTGTATTAGAATATAATGCTGCACAGCAAAATTAATTATATGTTTAATATTAATTATTAATGTTAATGACTGACTCATGAATTGTAAAAAAAGACGCACAGTGTTTCATGACTGAATGCTTTTGATTAATTTAGAATACATTTGTTAGGTATTTGTTAGGTATTTCACATAATAAGATTCTGAACATATGACTTACTCTTGATGACGACATTAACTCAAGCTTGTTGAAAGTTATTAGGCACAAGGTATAATATGTGAGAGTCAGCGAGTTATTCATCTTTACATTTACATGTCACTGAGGAGTGATACGGTAGCAGTTGTTAAAGTGATGCAGGAAAGAAATAAGTACAGCCTTCTAGTTGTTAGCATAACGACGTAAGGATCCGGGTGGTACTCTCAATTGCCACAAGGTCTTACCGGGACACTGTGCTTTTTCATAGTCAAAATAAAACACCCTTGGTCCCTTTTTTTTTGTAATACACTTTGGCACTTTCCAACTGAATCTCTCTCTCTCTCTCTCTCTCTCTCTCTCTCTCTCTCTCTCTCTCTCTCTCTCTCTCTCTCTCTCTCAAGCTACAGGAATGAATGTTATTTTATAGGTAAGGTTTTTATGTAAAGCATTAATGAATTACAGAATTGCTTAGATGTACAGTAGCGTTTGTATGGTTATGTCTTGAATGAGCATCTCTACCTACATGGTAGATTAGACGCTAACACTGCCTGCAGAAACGTTCATAGTTCATCCAAGGTGAGGAAGACTAGATTATCTAAAAGGGACTAGCGTCCCTTAGTGAAAAGTAAGCTCTCCACTTCTAGGCTTTGTTAAGTCAAAAAGCAGTGTCATACGATTAAATTTTCTGATGTCGTTTAGCATCTTACTTCTCAGTTTATCGAGCTATATCGAGTATCCTTTCTCCGTTGGTGTCAATTGAATTCGTGTGTGTCCGTTACAGTGGTGTCTCACAAACACGAACATGCGTGACTTTATTTCGGCCACAATTATTGGGTACTTTGCGCAAAGGTTGGAGGTAAGATTGTAAATGATGCTAGAAAACGTGCTCTTGTGGCTCCCCCTTCATTGTGAATTTCAGCTCTGGTGTTTTTGTGTAAATGTCATTAATGTCTGTATGAGTTAAAAATATTTACTTAATAATTTCGTGAATTCTCTCTTGTTTACTACAGTGCAGAGGTTTGTAATATGACCGCTATAACAAACAGCAGTCGAGATAATGAAGTGATGTGTAGTTGTAATGTTGCAAGCATTGTATATTTTTTTGTTGTATCATCAAGAGGAATACTCTTTGTACACCGAATTTGTGCTAAATTACGATCAGTAAAATATATAAGTATATTTTAACAATGGATCATTTTTCTAATTGGGAGTGTTTCCAAGGAAAAAGTGACCCTAATGTGGTACATTAATCATTGAACTGTTGGATCAAGGACGATTCCGTTAAGAACGTTCCACATATTATCTTTCATATTCTCTTTCTTCCATCTTACTTTAACAATTGATTCATGGTGCAACTGCGAGGTTTTCCTCCAGTTACACCTTTCAAACCTTCTTACTGTCAGTTTCCGTTTCAGCGCTGAGTGACCTCATAGGTCCGGCGCTTGGCCTTTGGCCTAAATTCTATATTCAGTTCACAGTAATAGTCACTTCATATATCAATAGTTAAAGATGAGGTTCTGTGAGTTCTAATTATAGTAAGAGCCCTGATAATTAGTCGTCAGCAAATGGCTGTCGGCAGACGGGTTCATATTGTAAAATTCGAGTAACGAAATGAATGAGATGTCGTGTGGAAGAACAACAACTTACTGAGCGTCATATCTTCAGGGAGATGACGTCAGAGTTTGTTTCAGAGAGGGCGAAGGATTGTGAGGACTTGGATGTGGATGGTTGTGGGTAAGGAAGGAAGTGTGGGTGTTTTTGAACAATGGCAGACCGGCTCATTTACTCTAAGTGCGCATCTTTAATGTGGAAGGAACGGGAGTTGTCAAGTCTCTTAAGGAAGACTTGTAAAGTTTTCTCCTGTAGCTTAACGCTTCTTGTATACTGCCGAATCGGAATAAATCTTGAATGATATGATTGATTTCTGAAAAAAAAAACTGTGGAATGGAAAGACATTTGGAAAGTGAAATTTAGGTCCAAGAGTATAAAATCATTATTTCATAATTTAAACCATAAAAAGAGTAGTTTCAACGATCAGCAGCCCATCTTTTCAATTGTAATTTATGCAGTTGGTTAGATCATCTGAACCGCATTTTGTAGCAAGTAGGTCATATCGGCTGACGGGTGGTGACCTTACAAAGCAGTGCTCTCAAACCCTGTTTGTGTCGCAGCCTCTGTTCCGTGGCTTTCCTTAGCCGTTGGTTGAAGTTTCCCTGCTTGAGCTTTACCGTAAACTCTTCGGCGCTTCCTCTTCATTGAATTAATTTTAAGCGTTTATTTATTAAAAAAAAAATTATGCATTTTTGTTAATTTTATTTATATGATTTTTATGCAATTATAACGAAAATCTTTTGTGCTCTACGTATTCCTTTTGGGTAGTGTGTCCTGAGGAAGTTTGCTGCTTGAGTTCATCGGTTTACGTGGTAAATAATGATAATGGTAATAGGAAAACTAGTAAAATCCATAGGGTTACAGGAGATTCATTCCTTTTCATAATTTCATATTTTCCCCTAGGTCTGGCAACTTTTCCTATTCGAATTCTTGGCGTATCCTATGCTGCTGAATGTTTATTTGGTATAATGCGGGTGGTGAGAAATATTGTTCGCACCATGACCAGAGGATATACCTAATTTTTCATTCATGTCGCTCAAGAAGACTCGCGCAGATTTTGTTCTTTTTACAAGATGAATTGTCACAGATAAATTGACCATTCATGAGGAACAAAACTACAGGTCATCTCTGTTCATCAGCATACGCTAATTTATTATTTCATCCGTTAACTTTTTACTCCTCATGGCCGGTTTTGCTATAATATTTATTACTTTCCCTGAGATTCCTTTCTAAAGCTAAAATACCTACCAGAAGTAGTCAGTTTGATGACAGTTTTATACAGCAAAGGAAAGTGGAGAGTACAACTTTGTTTAGTAAATGAAGGATGGAATTATAACAACACAGAAAAAAATAATGTAGAAATCTCAACCACACCACAAGAGGAAGGAAGAGTTTACAGCCATATTGGTAACAGGAAGATAGAGATTTTAACCAAATAGATAAACATAAGGCTGCGATTAACAGTGAAATTGACAGAAGAAAATTAGAGATTAAACCCTTATTAAAAAGAGGTGAGATGGAATAACAATTGGATTGACAAAAGCAAGTTAGAATCTGTAACTGTACGACAAATGAAGGAAAATATTGAAGTTGTATTTGTCGCCACTGTGAAATGTGATTCATCACCACAGTAATATGAGTTTCGGACTTGGCTAAGAAATTGTTCCAAAATAATGTTTTTGGTATTTTCAGACTTGCATGGGAATCTGTTGCAGTAGTACATTACAGATTAAAATCACGTGCAAAAATTAAATGAAATAAATTATAGGAACAAACGCATTAAGTAATTTGCAGCTACTCGTACAATCTTGCGTTGCTGATGCATCAGTCAGGCAATCTGAAATTAATGAAATTCAATCCAATTTTACGCTTATAAATTACACCCAGTAGCTAGATGGCGAATTTTCACTGCAGTTACAATGCTGCTTCGGTGCAGAAATAAAATTAGGTAGAAGTGGGTTCTAACTCATTAAAAATGGCGATGCTGGGAGTTTCGTTCTTGTTACAATTGAACTATAGGCGGTGGGCCTGGGATGAAGAAGTTTTTGAAAAACTGTGTTAGAATTCGGCGAAAGAGTTTTGAAACAGGAGGGAATAAACGCCACCCGCGGAAGAAATAAACTGGTCAGTTGAAAGCAAGAGATCAGCTTGCAGAGGGTAGTAAAGCCGCCAAACCATGCAGGAAATTTAGCGAACAGTGTCTTTGCAAGCCTCACCTGAATATTCCAGAGATGCCAGAAGCAAAGAGATAATGTCGGGTAATTTATGTATATATTTGCGTACATAAATTTTTTCCACGTGCGAATCGGACTGGCACCTCCCGTCTACAAGAAAGCTAATGAGATTAAAGAGAAAGCAGCAGCTGGTTTAACATTTTAACCCAGGGAAAGCAATGAATCGCCCTTGAAATAGGCGGTTGTACGAGTCGGGGAGAACGGGCTTATGAAGAGAATTCCAAATCTGGGCAGTAAAAGGAATGAAACCTATTGAGCGACGCATTTTGATTAGTGTTGATTTCTGGAGCTACTGTGAACTATGGCACAGTACGAATTCCTTATTGGTGGAATGGAGGTAAGAATGGCAACTAAATTGGGAAAATGAATTGAGAGATTACAACCATATCAAAAAAAAAAAAAAAAGGTGGCATTACAACGCATTTGGTAAAGTAAGTTGTAACGCCAACCTTACTGAAAAAGGAAGGTTGGGGGCACAACTCAATGATCGAAGGAAAGTATATATTGCCGCTATATTGATAATAGGAAAGGTAGATGGCTCTGTATTGATAGAATGCAACTAGTGATTGCAATTATATTAATAAAAGGAAGGTATAGATTACCTTTGTATTAATAACAGGAAGGTAGAGAACAGAACTCGTGTATATTGATAAAGGGAAGATGGCAGCTGCCATAAAGTTACAGAAATGGGGTTATAACCTAAAAGGCAGGTTGAGGTTGCAAACCGTTGAGAAAGGGAGGGATGGAATTACAATCTAATTGTAAAAGGAAAGTGGAGAGTACAACTTTGTTTAGTAAATGAAGGATGGAATTATAACCACACAGTAAAAAAAATAATGTAGAAATCGCAACCACAGTACAAAAGGAAGGAAGAGTTACAACTGTATTGGTAACAGGAAGATAGAGATTACAACCAAATTGATAAAAATAAGGCTGCAATTAACAGTGAAATTGATAGAAGAAAATTAGAGATTACACCCATGTTAAGAAAAGGAAAGTTGGAATAACAACCGGATTGGCAAAAGCAAGTTAGAATCGTAACTATACGACATGTGAAAGAAAATATTGAAGTTGTATTGTGTAGCGATATGAAAGTTATTTATTGTTTTTGAGGTAAGAATTACAACCATATCGAGAAAAGGAAGGTGAGACTCCAACTGGCTTGATATAAGGAAGGCAGAGATGGCAACCTGATAGGCAAAAATGATGGTTGGTGCTTGACCTACCATGGAATAAAATTGGCCTAAAATATCCCGGCTTCATCTTGTCAGAATTAAGGGTGGCGAAATTCCTTGAAGTAGAAACATCTGGAAATTCACTTCTTCGATCATCTGGACAAGGAGTGATGTTTGTCTCCAGAACACCAGAGAGAAGGTCACTGGTGAGTTGTTTTCAGAAATGGAAACAGTGGCACTACATCTAATAGCCTTCAGGTCTCTTTCTAAATATGTTTAAAACTTTGACCTAAGGCCGGCAACACGTGCAGTTTTAACTGATTATGATTTTCAGTTATAACTGACACAGAAACTGACGTCAGTTAAAAATGAAATGCAACACACACACAGTTCAATCCTCGGTTTTACCATGGATTCCGAGGAGTACGATCTTTGCCGCTCTCCTTGTATTCTTTGTAATGCTGTAGAAAAAGAAAATAAAAAGCGTAAACAGTGGTGCAAAAGTGGTTACGAAGGCGAAGTCAATGTTCTGATATTAAATTATTAAAGGAGTTAAGTGAAGAACCAATTGATTTCACATATATTTTCATTCTTGTTAAACATTGTTATTGATTACAATAACCGTAAAAAAAACTGGCCTGTTAGACATTTTCGATTAATTTTCATATAATTTCAGTTTCATTTCTCATCTTGTAGGCCTACATTTATATTGCAACCACTAGGTGTTCAGTCACTGAAACACCTAGAAATCTTCTTCAGTAAAGTCACTGCATCAGATTTTACGTGGTCAATTTTTAATTGAAATTTAAAGTGCCATTTTCTAATATCTATTTTAGCAGCCTCTTTAACTATTATATAAATTTTGTTTGTAAAGGTCTATGGTAATACTTTTGTTTTGTACAATGACCTTTCATAGTTTGTGTTTGAGGTTCTTTCAACTAGAGAACAGTTTTCTTTACTCAAATATACTTTAAATCACATGTATGTATTAACAGATGTACACACACATAAGCACGCAAATTTATATGTGTGTGTGTGCGTATGTATGTATATATGTATATGTGTGTGTGTGTACGTATGTATATGTAAATACGCATATTTAGTTAGTTATATTTACTGGCAGCAATGCATTCATTTGTAAAGTTTTCTCTGTGATTATTAGTATTTTACAGTTTGTATGTAAAGAGTTACCCAAGAAACAAGGAACGTTTATTAGTGCCACAGGCAACGTTTGATCGATAGAGTTCAGTGAAAACAATCACTTCGTTTTGTTTACGGAAACTGCACTCACCGCTACCACCTGTAGAAATAAGTTGAGAACTACAGTTACGAATCCCCACACACGCTCAGTTTAGTTACTTATGGAACATTGCATTTGTCTCAGGTTTTGTTGAAATGAGCAACTGAGATACCCAGTCTCAGTTATAACTGAACAGTTATAACTGATTAAAACTGCACGAGAGGCTTTAAAGCTGAGTGTAAATCACTTGTTCCTTTCTGTCTGTTCAAGTACCATTACACAAAAATGTTCAGTTAGGCGTATGTAAAATTCATTGCAGTTATTACCAAAACGAAGTTCTTCGGTAAAAAAGTCTCTTGAAATATCATCGTACGAAGTTACTGTTCGGAGCGGCGCTATATTACACGCTCAAGCATTAACTCACTCTGTCTCTATTAGTCAAGTAAAGGATGACAGATTTGAGAAGAAAATGGGAAAGGTACCGGCCATAGCGTCTTATGAAGGAAATAAAGTCTCATCTGAAAATGATTAAGTGAACGTAAAGCTTTGATGAGTGTACTGTTGTAATAATGCATTTTGTTTGTAATGCTATATTTATCAAACCGCTTGCTGCTTTGCTTTAAGAATTAGGCAATTTACTTATATTTGAAACTGAAAGTTTCCTGACTTAATATTAGGATACATTGCTTCAGATAGGATGTCAGGTGTTCTCTTACACAGCACTTTTATTTTATGAAAAGAAAAGGGTTTTGATAAAATGAAGATTATAATGAAAAGCTTCGCCTGCTTGATGTATTTCGGAATGAAACCAAGAGTCGGAAAAAAGGATTGGATATTTAACTTGAAAGTGCACTCTTATTGTCCTTTTGAACTCCTCACACGAAACGATCTATGAATTTATATATATATATATATATATATATATATATATATATATATATATATATATATATATATATATATATATATATATATATATATATATATTATATATATATATATATGATTGTATTGTATGCACGTATGTATATACTGTACGTACAGTATATACCTATGTACATATATACATATATATGTATATGTATGTATATATGTATATACACACACACACACATATATATATATATATATATATATATATATATATATATATATATATGTATGTAATGGAAGCGCTTAGCATAAGGTTTGCCAGTGCTTATGGAAGCCACGGTTTAGGATATAAGGAGGGCAATTCCGTGGTTGAAAAATGGAAGGACTATTACGAATTGATGGGATTAGAAGTACGCTGTCACGCTATGGAGGTGAAAGTGTGAATGAATGACTGACCAGTGTACAGTATGTAAGGTGTGTTTGGAGGAACGTAATGTTTCAAAGGGACATTCACTTACAATAGAGGCATATCTTTGCTTTGTATGCCAGAGGAGTGCATGATAGGATTTTTATCGAGAATATAAGACAGATGACACAAAGTTTGATGAGGGAAGAACGTTGTGGGTTTAGACAGGGACGAAAAGTGAGAAGTTTAGAAGTAAAAGGAAAAAGCTATATGTTGTGTACATGGACCTAGAGAAAGCCTCTGATAGAATTGATAAACAGGCAGCATGGAAAGTTGACGACGTATAAGGAAAATGATAAATAAATGAGAGCGATAGAAGGGTTGTAAGATGGAAGTGAAGCACTTATTAATGTTCGTAGGCATGTGGGTGATGGGCATGGTGTAAAAATGAGGCTGGGACCAGTGCGTGATTTGTCTCTGTGGCTATTTAGTAACTGTATGGATGGAGTGAGGTGAAAAGGTAAGGAATGGACTGTAGGTTTAAGTGCTCAACTCATTTATTTATTTGTAAGATAAATGTGTTGTGAAAGGAGCTTGGAATGTGTAATGTTTGCAGATGATATAGTACTGATTGGGGATAAGGAAGAGAAAATGCAAAGATCAGTGAAAGAGTTTCAGAGTATGTGCAAGAGGTGAAAGCTGTGAGGAAATAAGATCAAGAGCAATGTAATGAGGGTAAATGGAATCGGGAAAATGGATAGTGAATGTTATTATGGATGATGAGAGAATTGGAGTAAAGGTTCAGGATGATGAAGTAGAATGAGGAGTGAATGGTAGAGAACGCGAAGCAGGAAAGGTACTGATGTATACAAAAAATTGCGAAGAATCTAGAAATATCCATAGAAGCTACAAGGTTGGAATGTATTAAGGTATTGTTGAACCAAGTCTTGCTTATGGAAGTGATGAGTGAATGTTGAATGTAAATGAAAGAATAAGGTGGAAGTTGTAGAGATGAATTGGTGGTATATGAAAACTGAAAAGGTGAGAAATGTGGAAATACACAAGAGAAGTAAAAGGGCGAGTGTAGGTGAAAGGGTGGATCAGAGTGTTTTAAGATGGCTGGATCTTGTAGAAAGAATAGAGGATGAAAGGTTAGGGGGGGGGAAACATACAATTCAGAAGTGTTGGGAGGAAAGTGATGAATAAATGTCTTGAAAAAGGCATTGGACAGGGGTCTCAACATCTAGGAAGCGAGAGGGTGTGTAAGGGTAGTTGGTGGGGGTGGGGGGAATTTCGGCATACTGCTGGGTAACCTTCTTTGTAGTTATAGGAAACATCCATTTTTGTGGAAATTCTGTACATAGGAGGTTTATCCACGACCCAGAAGGGCAAGTTTCAGTCTCTCTCTCTCTCTCTCTCTCTCTCTCTCTATATATATATATATATATATATATATATATAAATATATATATATATATATATATATATATATATATATATATATATATATATATGTGTGTGTGTCGTGTATGTATTCGAACGAATGTAATTGACAATCAGGTTAAGTTTCATCATAAATAAAACATTTTAGTGTTATATTCTTTACTCATTTCTGTAATGAAAAATCACATTTTCACTTCAGTTTCAGTCCGATAACTTTATGAACAAATAATTTGAGCTCGTTGACAATAACTTGTATTGTGCACCATTAGTAATGTATACAGATGTATATATAACAGCATTCATACTTAGTGTTTGAAAATGTAATCAAGTGGCCCTCTTTACTGTAATCCAATGTTGCATTGTAAACCTAGCCTCCCGAAATTCCATCCTTAACTATTGCTTCAATAATTAAACCTGGAAAAGTTACCGTTAATGCTAGCAGAAGTCAAAATTGCACCGAAAGGTATCCGTGGGAACAGTCTCAGAATACTGTAGGTCTTACCAAGACCACTAAGTTAAGGGCTTCTCTCTCTCTCTCTCTCTCTCTCTCTCTCTCTCTCTCTCTCTCTCTCTCTCTCTCTCTCTCTCTCTCTCTTCCGTAAAGGAAGTTACTGAGTTAAGCAGGTACTGTGCCAAGAGCAAATGAGATTTTATTTTCTCCGTAATCAAAGGTAATGCATCTTTTAGCTGTAACTGATGCTAAAAATCAGCCATGTTACTCTTTTGAGATTTTTTCTTACGGACTCTTCCGTATTTGTAAACAGTTTCCGACACTTATGACATTAAACAATATAAACAAGGCAAATTAGGGGAATCAGTAAATACTAGGGAGTGAGTCTCTTTAAATCAGCTGGGTTAATCATTTGTCATTTATACTGATTTGGAGAGAGATGTTGGCCGAGGAAGAGATAGTTAAAGGATTAACAAGGGGGGTGTGGGAACTTAGGGTGTTTTGAGGTGGTTGGGTTGTGTAAAGAGAATGGGAGAACATAGGCTTGGTAGAAGTGTTCAAGAAACACGAGAGAACGTGCATATAAGACGTAAAGGCAATATATTGAAATGGATGTCGTTGTAATACACATGGATGATTCGGATGACTTCTCTGAAACTGTATTGCACTGGTGTCAATCATGATTTCCAAATTATAATTTAAAAAATTGCTGTGGTTCGCTTTTCTCAGTCTCTTGCTTTCAGAGTAAATAGTTGATTACTGAAAAAGTCAAGATTGGTTGTAGTTGTAATATTCTGGTATATTTATTGATCTTCTTTTCTTAATAATAATAGTAGTAACTTGACATCAACTAAACGTGACTCATTTTCCCTTAGTTTGTGAATAAGTATCTATTTTCTTTAATATTTCTTGAGTCAACGTTAGGTGACAGATTTTGCTTGAGCTCATCTATTAATCAGTAGGCCTAGTGGCTCAATTGTCATCAGAGACAGATTTGTTTGTAAAGTGTGGTGTAAATTCGGGTGTTGTAAAAAATCGTCCGTGAAATGTTAAGTCCGTTTAGTTAAAGGGACGGGGGTGGGGGAATTTCTCGATTTATTTATATGACCTTAGGGATTACTGTATAAAGTCTGACGTGTGCAGCTAGGGCTGTTAATACACATGTAAAGAAATGATAAGATTTTAAATAATGTTGAGTCCCAGGGTTAAGGTAATCAGAATACAAGGTGACAGCTGAAAGCTATTTAAAATTGAAAGGTAAGGCGGTGGCTGCTATTCATTGTATGGAACTGATTTTTGTTCTGCAGATATTAAAAAAATTAAAAAATCTGCCTTATTGGGATTGAAAAGACGCACTTGAAGCGAATTTTATAGTGCAATCGCTTTAGCTAAGGACGTTTGTAATATCTAGACTCAGTGTTTTTACCATTATTTGTTTTATTTTTATTTTGTTGTGTCATTTAACATAGGTAGTTTTTTATTTGTTGCGTTATATATTTTGGAAATTATTTTTACAATTCATTTTTACTGGTGTTCATTGTCTGCAGCTGCGCACTGCATTTTGAGTAAATTTATTAACGGTACCTCTGTAATGTCTGTCAACATACTCTCCGTATCTAAGTCGGTAGAATAGTGGATTCCGATACCAAGGGACTCCAGTTCAAGTTTCCAGCGACACTGAAAAGTACTGAAGAAATGAAAGAGGGCCTCCTCCTCTCCCTTCCCCTGCCGGCTCCCAGCCCGGATAAAAGAGGAGGGTCAAGTGTCGGGTTAACGCCCCTGTCTCCTGTCTGAAAATGTCACGAACTTGCAAACACCAGTAGGTTTCAATGAAGACAAAGAGTCAATGGTGGAAGAGAGTAATTGCTACAAGCATACTCAACATACTTCACCGGAACTCAGAGAAATTTGCGATATCAGTAACATGTCGCCATGTATATGGGACAGTGCTAGCATTAATGTATGTATGCAGTTGACAAAAAAAAAAAAAAAAAAAAACTCACTATTGCACTAATTGTAAATTTCTTACGGAGATCACGGCACCGTATCACGAAGTGAGGCAGGAATTTTTTATTATATGATCTCTTTACTAGAAAGGCGAAATGGAAGTCAAAATGCATAGTGGGAAAATCACTCCAGAGATGCCTGTAGAGGAATGCAGTGAAAATGCTTACAGTTAAAGAGAAGTGGACAAAATCTTTACACAAGTGCAGATAGTCAAAGAACTTACTCTTTCTAATTGAAATTGCATCTATAATTTTTACTTTTACACACCAGACAAATTTCTCTACGTAATATTTATCGTCCGTTTTATTCTGTCTCTATTTGACGATTCATGACTACCGTCTTGGAGAGAGTTACTATGCAACACATGTAACTGTCGTTAACTGAAAAAAGCAAATTGAGCCGATTGGTCTGTTGACGTATTGCAAGTTTTGTTGATCTTTACAAAGCAGATGATTTCATGTTTTTCTTTCTTCTTCTTACTAAATTTCGCGATCAGTGTTATCTCAGTAGTCGTCGATTTTTACCACGAGTAATATAGCGGCAGCTTCTCACTCAATATTCATTTTCCTTAATTAAGACACTGGCCATGTTTTACCTGGAGTTATATTTAGAAGCCTTCGACTAACCGAGCATCATTACCGGCTTTTTACAAGTTTTCTCCAGGATTATATACGCTTTAAAGGCGAATACATGAAAGATATTTTTGTGGCTCACTTTTTGTGATTTAATATTTCTTTAGTTTTATGTTTTACGCTTTGCTTCATTCCTTAGAGTCTTGATTTTTATTTTTCCTCTCTTTTTAAGTTCATAAGCTGTCTTTATAAGGATCTGTTAAGACATTGTTAGAGTTACACTATGCATTCGTCATGAGTCCTAATTTCATCAAAGATATCTGTTTTCAAAAGACAGGCCGATGGGGCGGGAAGGATCATACCCTGATGCAGCGCAGCTCAAAGGGAACAAGGGCGAGAAATGGGAAGTATACGCATGTGCTCAAGTCCCTCAGAGAAAACGGAAGAAAGAAGGGAATTCCAAAAATGTTCATGGTTACTTCCTATGTCGATATATAACCAGAGTTATTAACACTGAATTTTATGACGATCATAGAAGCAATTATATTAAAATAGCAGCAATTTCTCTGAAGGCAAATCAAAGCCAACGCAACACTGCTGTAGTGCAGTACAAATCCCTCGGCCACGCGACACAAGGTGCAACGCATCCTCAGGAGAATTTGCAATATATTTCCAGAAAATGTTGTGGCTAGTAGTATAATGTAAATGGCTGTCACACACTCATACATATTGAGGTACTTTGCCTTTTTGAAGCTGTGAATGCAATATCTGTTCATCGGAATTTGAGCGACAACTTGAGATGGTGTGGACGCGTTACCACTGCGCACTGTGAACAGTATTTAAATACAGAGAACTCTGGGGATTGTTATTTTCATTTAATAAATAGGCAATACACAAAACATTAATCTAACAAGGGAAGGGGAGAGGAATTACGTGTTGATTAGTCGGAATAAAGCCATGTGGGAATGATTTCACTGGTTTGTAATTTATGTGAAAGTCTTGCCTTCTGTGTTATTGTGAAATTTTCTTCGTACAGGACTAGGGCCAGTCGATATCACAGTATCTCTTGAAAGAATCCTTCCTTGTTTTGTATCCTCTCTCCCTTATTGTTGCCCCTCATATTGTTAGGGTTGGTTCTTAATTCCTAGAAAACACAGCTCGATCATTATGGACTAGTCATCCATTCATATATACCGGTTTGATCTCGTATGAAGTAAAATAGTTCAGAGAAGTAGGCGTTTTATCTGTATATCGAACGCTTGCTTGATATTTCTCTTATCCCTGTATTAATTTCAAAATGGTTTCTGTTTTATGTCTTCATTGTAAATATGAAGTGTTATTATAGGGTTACCATTCTGTGATATTGTAAGTATTATTTTTTCTCAAGACATTGAGAAATGCTCAATCGATAAATCTAACCTTCAGATAATTTTGTTTTCTCCCCTGCAAACTAGTTTTATGGATCCCGTTTCTGTGATTTGGAAAATGGGCCTAGTTTATGAGGAAAACGTTGAGGGGGAAATTTGATGAAGCGTTATGCTGAAAAGTAATGTTGCCCAAACTAAAATGTGATTAAGCATATAATTCCACAAAATGGAAAAGTGAAGGTGGAAGACCGATGTCTGTGGGACTGTCTAACTTTGCTATGGAATTAACGAGTGCAAATTAACTGAATTGCAGCCTACGTCAAGTCAATCAAGTGATCTTTGTTAAAGATTTTGCAAGTGGAAATCTGTGGAGAAGGATTGACGGGAAACAGGTTAACAAGGCTGCTCTGTGGCACAGAGTATAAAAATGCTAATTTCAACGAGTGCTTGTGAGTCTTCTTTAACATTATCGTATACGAGCTTGGCGCTCGCTATACGCGCGCTGGAACGCAGAGCTGCTGTCTCCCCTACCCTCCCGATCCCTCACCGACCCAGTCCCATCCGGAGCGGACAAACAGGTTTGCAGGAGGTGGGTGGATGTCTCCCCTACCTACCCCGCTGCGAACCGGGGCGGACAAACTGGTTTGCAGGTGATGGGTTGCTGTGTCATGTCTCCCCTTACTGTCACCCAGAGGAGGGCAAACAAGATCAGAACCTATCGGATTTTATTATTATAGATTCTGTAATAATCAGAAATAGAATACTGAAAAGGAACATTGACACAGTTAAACATCAACGAACTAAGATTACTTCTTTTGTATCTTTTGTAACTTTCCACATTTTTGTGATTGAAGAATTATAATAATCAGTTACACGCTTTCTCGTTTATCAAAGCAAAAAAAAAAAAAAAAAATAGAATAATATTGAAAACCTTAACTCACTGGTAAATGTTTTGAAATAATCATTATCATTAATAAATATGTAATGGTTTTTACTTGCTTTTTGCAAGCGTTTCAGAGTGGAACAATCCTATGTAGCATTCATTTGGTTTTGAAAACGTTTGCTCTTAAACGTTCGTCTTCCCTGTCAGGAAGCTGTAAAATGTCTCGCGCCTCAGTTTTGTCTCCCTCTTATAATGTGTTATATAACGTTTGTCTTCCGTGTAAGGAACAATAAATCGAGTCCCCAGTAAAGTGATATATAACGTTTGTCTTCCGTGTAAGGCACAATAAATTGAGTCCCCAGTAAAGTGATTATTATATAACGTTTGTCTTCCATGTAAGGCACAATAAATTGAGTCCCCAGTAAAGTGATATATTATGTAACGTTTGTCTTCCGTGTAAGGCACAATAAACAGTCCCCAGTGCGATGTATAACGTTTATCTCCTGTCAAGTGCCTTGGAATTTGCCTCCTAGGTGAGGTGCTATAGTCTTTTCCTTGTAAGCTGTTACGGAATGTGTCTCCCCTTTTAACTGTAATAGATTGTCTCCCCTGTTAGTTGTAATAGAATGTCACTGTAGTAAGTTGTTATAGAATGAATCTAACCACTGTTAGGTTCCGGAAAATGTGCATTTTTCCGCAAGGTGCTCAGTAATATCGAGCTTTTTTTTTCACTCTCTCTCTGAATAATCAGTTATTAAACGTACATTTCCTGTTAATCATTTCTGGCCGGAACGTCATCCCAGTCATCAAGCGGGAATCTTGATCAACGCTTGATTTTTCACGGCTTAGCGTGGATATCAGGGAACTTATCTTACCTTTGAGTTCCTTTAATTCCCTTTCAGATTTTTTCTCTTTCTTTCCTGTAATATTCAAAGTGCATCAAATTCGATGTTTTGCGATGTGTCCGTTATAAATAACGAAATAATAATAATAAATTGACCTGTTTACTGTAGATTTATCAGGAAATGAAATGTTTATAAATTTGACAGAATTACTGTAGTGAAACTTTTTCTTTCAAATGTGTACTCAGCTAATAAGAACAGCTATTTGGTAATAAATTTTCACTTACATCTCCAACATTTTTTGAGATATTTAATTAAACGAGTACAATAAAGTTTCATAGTTAAGTTCCAAAACGCATTTCTATGTTATAAAATCAAGCCGGGTTATAAGTTCGAGAAAGCTTGGGAGCTTAGTTGATCCATTGGTTTGAAAATTCGCTGCAATGAGAAGTACTTAGCTGAATGCTTTTTTTTTTATTTTTTTATTCATAATGCTCATAATCAGTATAGCGTTATGCTCCATATAAAAGCACAACATCCAAAGGAAAGCCTCGTCATGGTCTTAACGTATTTTAGAAGAAAATATAACTCCGCGGTCTTAGGTGCCTCTTCGCTACCAAAATGTATATCATTGGCAGTTATGAATCGTGTCATTCATATGATTTTGTGCATGATCCTGTACTAAAAACTTGAGGCGAATTCTGACTTGGGTGGCAATGATGTAACTTGTGGAAAATTCTCCAATGATTTAAATGTTGACAAATATCCTTGCATTCGGCTCGCTGGATGCTGTGCATATGAAATTTTGTTTGCAGACAAATTATTTGGTCTTCGGCTCGATTCTTTCAAACAGACCGTTAAGTAGTCACCGAACGTGTTCACATTAATCTTAAGCTGACTGTAGGCGGAATTTTTACTTGCGACTTATATTGTTATTCTCTCTCTCTCTCTCTCTCTCTCTCTCTCTCTCTCTCTCTCTCTCTCTCTCTCTCTCTGTGATGTTAAAATATTTGATAAGAGAAATCGTTTGGTGTTTTGCATTGTTAATTAAATCTATATTTTTTCTTTGTATCCTTCTGTCTGCTCTCTCTCTCTTTCTTATGTCATGTGCCTCATGACGTTTAACTGTTTACAACGTCTGAGAAAAGTTGACCGCGGACACGGTTTCAAATTTAATTTTTGCATCGTGCAAAATTCCTCTCTCTCTCTCTCTCTCTCTCTCTCTCTCTCTCTCTCTCTCTCTCTCTCTCTCTTATGTCATAGGTCTCATGCCATTTAACCATTTAAAACACTGTGGTCACTTGCACCACAGCCATGTCTTATATTCCTGTGTCATGCGAGGGAGAGCAAAACGGGAGTGGCCGTGATAAAGGCGTATAAACAATCGACGTTGCAATAACTATATCAAACAACGAATTGCATGGTTTGCGCAGAGTGAGAATTGCAGGAGAATCGATGAAAGAAAGAAAACGGTCGAGAAGAAATAATAAAAGAAAGAGGTGAGGATAACTGGGATGTCGTGAGTACGAACGATAAAACGCTTTATTGTCATTGAGTCCGTCGAAGTATTGAGGTCTGGATACGTCCCGCAAATGGGCTATTTTGGGGAGCTGTTTTACATTCTCTCTCTCTCTCTCTCTCTCTCTCTCTCTCTCTCTCTCTCTCTCTCAATAGGATTTTATGCTTGCTATTGTAGCGGAAGTCAAGAGTAACTTAAAATATTTTTTCATTGTTTCCTTATGCGTTGCATTCATTTAGGATATCACCTAAACAAGCGATGTTTATCGATAGAAGCTGTTTTGAAATGCGTTAGAAAAGTCAAGCAGAAATAGATAGCATAAATGTACCAGTTCAACTGCAGTTATGATTTTCAACGATGGTTTACGTGATTTCCGTTTCCCTATTACCGATAAATCATTCCATTCTGTGAAACTAAACTATATCTCCTGTAGATAGGACTATCTATGGATAGTCTGAATCACGATTGCGTAAGCAATAAATGAGTTCACATGTTAGTTACAAAATTCAGTTCTTGTGAAGTAGTCTGACAACTCTTGGATTAGGAATCAGACTCAGTCTCTAGTTGAAGCGAAAATATTGCGGGAAAGTAAGTTTCGTAGATTCGTAATTTGAAATGGCGTGTCACTTTTGATTCCAGGTGATTCAGTAAATCTCTGCTTTTGTGTGAACTATTTTCTGCGTTTTGTTATAAGCTCTGCATTGCTGTGGCGAATGCTATAGCCTGTTTCTTTGATGCTGCTCTGTATTCCATTAAAGGCGTCAGTATTACATAACGCTGAATAAGATTTAAATGGGCTTGCAATCCAAACACACGAAATAAGAGGCATTCCATGAGTTTTCTTAACGTGTTTGAAATATGTTAAAGTACAAAGTTAACGGGACAATTCCTACCGACAGTCAGTGAAGCTTTTGGTAGTTTTTGTTCTGCGTCCTTATGTCTGACAAGTTTAAGTCGTCTTTGACGTTTCCATAATATTTTTCCCAGAAAGAAGATGATGAACCAATTACACAAATTACTGACTTATCTGATCTCAGTCAGGAATATACCAAATAAATATGTCGTTACTACCAGTATTCCTATTTAAGTTTTGGACTTTTTTAAATTTATCTGTTTTCAGGGATATATATATATATATATATATATATATATATATATATATATATATATATATATATATATATATATATATATATATATATATATATAATGTTGATGATTTGGCTGCTAAGGATGATGGGGAGGCGATGAACTATAGAAAATGTTATTGGTAAGGAACGCCTATAAGAGGAACAGCAAACGGATATGGGAATACCGTTTATTAGTTTTGTGCTGCATAAAAACATCCAACATAAAGACGTCCATGATACACTTGGACGTCTCCAGATAGCTCTTATAGAAACCAAATAGAACACAACATAGCCATTAATCAAGGAAAAAAAGAACACTGAGAACTATTAGAAGCTACAGAGGAGTCGATGGTACACTAAAATTAAAAGCAGCCATCAAGAACGTTGATAAATTTGATGCAGCAGAGTTTTATTTTTTCAGCAATGGAAGTGGGATAACAAGACCGTAACCTTGGAAATAGGATGAAACCTTCGATACAATAATGAACTGACGAAAGCAAAAGGTGCACGTAGACAGATTTTATGGAGGAGATGAAGACCGCGAAGTAGAATATGCAAAGTACTTGAAGTCAGGGTAGTAAAGTTGAATGAAGATCAAGAAGAGACCAGCGAGAACATTTGGAAAACGGGAAGATCATGTTGACAAAGCTTTGTGTACAGGGAGTAGTGTTGGTGTTAGGATAGCCCACAGAATTTTTATTCTTAGTGGGCATATCAACAAGCTGGTTTTAGGAAAGGTAGGAAGACTTATTGTGCAGCTATAAGTGGAATTTAAGAATCCCCTTCTGATGGCTTTCGTTGATTATGAAAAGGCATTGACAGCATCCACGGACCAGTATAGTGTAAGGTATTGCGTCGCTAAGAGTAACTGAGGTTATCCGCAAAGGCAGTAGATGCAAAGAGAATTTACAGTAATCAGTAAGGGCATAATGAAAAAAGTGGTCAGAGATGGGAGAGAAGGCTTAGATTGGAGTAACAATAGAATCTTGAAAGAATTAGAAGCAGATGATGCCATTTTAAGCAGCAGAACACCATAAGACTTGCAAAACTTGTTTATTAGAATGCATGATAATCTAGAGATATGGGACTCACAATAAATCTAAGAAAAACGGAAGTAATGAGGACAGAGTATACACTAAGGGACGAGTAATATTAGAGGCTAAAGGTTTAATGAGGATAAACATTTCAAATATTTAGGAACAGTGATCTTCAGTATAGGTTCCTGAGTTGGAATTTAGTGAAAGACAAAAGCCAGGCTGACAATGAAATTATGTCTAAAAGATTTTGTCGGGTTGAAAGTAAAACCTAAAGAAGAATTAATATGAAGCATCAGATGGCAGGATAGAGCTTGAAAGGATACCACAAAGGAAATTACGGAAGTTCCTTGTGTAGATGAGATAATGCAGAAAGGAAGAAGGGCTTGGGCATGTCCTGTGCACAATCCTAGGGAAATAGTATGAGAAAATAGTGTGAGTTATGTGACAGGGTCAGCTGGGAGCCTGTGGGTTCTGAAGAGTTGGAAAACTCAGACCTACTTGGATGAGAACTGTGGAGATTCGTGGAAGGTACAGCACAGGAAAGAAAGAAGTGAGTGATGGAACTTCACAGAGGCCCTATGTATCACACGGAATTATATATATGGGTCTTTGTGGTGTAATTGGCGGTCTCTCCTTAGCGAGAACTGGGTTTGAATTTCATGTAAGGACGAAGTGATGTGGGATCGTTCAGTTGAACGAGCATTGAGCTTTTACACTTTAGACAATAAATATAATGGATTGTAGCCTGGAATGGAAAAGGGCATGGGGCTATCAGCTCTTTTCAAAATTCTGCAGTTCACGAACATACTAATGCTCAAGACAAACCGAATTTTAAACAGTTGTCAGCCATTCCCAGTAGCCGGTAAAACGGTCATTATGTTCGGGATTTTGCTGAATACTTCAGGATATTTTCCCTCTCTCTCTCTCTCTCTCTCTCTCTCTCTCTCTCTCTCTCTGCTTGAAGGTCGTTTGTTTAGAAGTTCGTAGTTACCACAGAGCTTTTAAGGAACTTCATTTGAGACTGAATTTCGAACCCGAAAGATTTTATTGGCTGTAAGTGAGTAGTCTCGCGATACAAATCATTGTAAGGTGGCAGCATTTTGAATTATATTTCTCTTACTTCAGGTATATATTACCTTAATGCTCTTCACGGGATAGACAGTTATTATTGGTTCTTTTATGATTAATAGCAATAAATTACTAATTGTAAAAAAAAAAATAATGCCCCTACACATTCATACAGGATAAGCCATATCTTTCCAACAAGTTTTAAAGCAAACTTTCGCAGATCTGAATTCCTGTGTGACAAAATATAGGAAACCCCATCCAAAGAAAAGTTGGGATTAAATGCCGGAGAAATCAGCTAAGAGTGAAAATGAAAATCTGTAAAAAATTATGAATAAATAATAGCTGAGAGATAGGGAAGGTCACATAAACTAAGAAAATTAAACGTGCTCTTGTAAGTGAACAGCGCAATCTCTCTTAAACAAATGGACATCAACATTTTTAACACAGTCTGGAGGGCTGTACCACAGTTTTACATGCAGCACAGGAAAACCTCTGGCACTGGTGCTGGGTTGGCTTCTCTGCAGGATAAGCGTGCTGGCACTGCGACCTGATTTGCACACACTAGCTTACGAGGCACAGACATTATGGATGATGAAGTGAAGCTAATGGAAGATGGCTTAACAGGAAATCTACCTGCCATAATTCAAAGCACAAGTACCGAAGGGAGGGTGGGGGGTGAAAGGGAACTGTCACTCCCTGCAGTTTTGCCTTGGATACAAAGGCCAGGGATTTATTTGATATTCACAAAGGATAACAATGTTCTAAGGAGCATTAGGGAACTGCAAACCTCCGCCAAGGCTGAGCAATCCCCTCCCCCAAAGTCTGGAATGCAGCTAGCAAACAAGCAAAAAACCAAAGAAAAAAGACTTCATGGTGGCGGTAATAGTGCTTTAATTCATGTGAAGTATGTAGAATTATTATCATCATTTACATGGATATAGAAATCGAGATGAAATACACCTACCTTCCTGAAAATCGAAGACAACGCAAAATTTCTGTTCATGAATTTGCTTCGTGTCAGTATATCAGATTTTCTAACGAATTTGTTCGTGAGGTGCTGGCGTAAGTGGATTACATCAAGCGCATACGGAGATATTGATTTTGGATGAATCGGCCTTATTGATAGACTAGAACAGTTACGCGTGGACTGTCCAGTCCCGACATAAACAAGGAAGTTCGTTGCGGAATAACCAGAAAAATACGCTGCCTGAATCGCCTGCCAGGTAAAAGAAAAAAGAGAAGAAAAGGAAACCGCTTACGTGATTTAATGTCGCAGTGTCTGTGGAATACGCAGGAGACCGTCTGGAGGAATTTTCGGTCTATTTCCCAGTTTTTACGGTGGTTTATTCAGAACCTCCCTCTCTCCCTCCCTCCCTATCTCTCTCTTTTCTCGGTGGCTTATGACAAGAGAATGACGTTAACTTTATGCTCAGCCCTCCTCTTTTATCCGAGGTTGTAATTGGCATGAAAGTATAAACTCATGTTGATTTTATCACTGTAACTTGCGCCTGAATATTTCCTACTTAAACACCGTACGCTTTGGCAAGCATTAGCTGGAAAATAATCTGGGGACAACAGAATAGTAGGATAGATGTACAATACAGATGTTTCAGTCTTGGCTACGAGACCGTAGAATATGGATTTTTAATTTATTCAGAAACCACTTGAGAAAAGATTCTACAACTGAATTAGAGTGGTTGAAGTGATAATAGTGCCATTTCATAATGCAGACCTTTGTAGTGTCTTCAATTCAGATACGAATATTTCCATACAGATGCCTTTTGAAGTATTAAATTGTACATAATGTTTGTGAGTCGGAATACAAAAGTATGTGAGGTTTTTTTGAGCACTTGATAAAAACCACATTTGAAAACTAAAGGAAATGTGTATTTTCCACACTATATTATGATCGTAGATTTAAATGTGCTCAGGTACGTCTTACGGTCTCCTACGTCCTTGGTTCGACTTCCGGCCAAGGCCACTGTCGAGACACTTAGCTGTAAACAAGGAAGTGGCGTCTAGTTATAAACGGGTGGTGGGCCGTTAGTGGCCAGCTAAAGACTGGCAACGAATAGAAAGTATCGGCCATCTTTAAAGAAACGGAGGAAAACTGACACACACATATTACTTATATATATGAAAACAACATATATATATATATATATATATATATATATATATATATATATATATATATATATATATATATATATATATATATATATATATATATATATATATATATATATATATATATATATATACACACACAGCGTCTTCACCACTGATCCGTGTGAAATTATGCAGAAACAAAGCAGCCTGGGTCAGCTTGTGTTTCAGTCATCTCTTATATTACCGTCAATTTTTAATGCATAGGAGACATATATATATATAGTATATATATATATACATATATATATATATATATATATATATATATATATATATATATATATATATATACATAGTATATTGTGTGTGTGTTTCCTTGTTTAGAAAATTCGCATCTTTGATCGCAGCAGGTGCAATTCCAGCTGATTCGGACGTTTAATTAATTCTGCAGAAACAATATACAGTGGAATGTGTTGATTCAGCGCGAACACACAGTATATATCTTTCGCACCCACTGTACTTCGGGATACCGGAAAAGTGAGAAAAGTTAGGTGTAAATCGATGACAATATTATACTTGAGTAGTTATATACATGCCAGAGGAGAAGTTAAATAATGCTGAAGTACCAGTCTTTGATCTTGTTAGCAGATTTCCCGGTTATTTCGGGAACATAACCCCTTGAATGAAGTAATTCTGTCTCTATCTTAGAACAGACTTATCTTAGTGGTTTGGTAGAGATGGATCGAATGGCATTCATCATGTCTGTGATTCTTGTTATCCAACTTATCGATTTATTCAGGTGGTCGCCTTTGTGCCAATTATATTCAGCGTTTTTCAGATCCTCTTACTGGCGGTATTTTTCCAACAGGTAGAAAATTAATATCTGTCGCATTTTACCTAGACGCCATTCCTTTCTCCTGGGGATACGAAACCCCCTGACTACATTGTTCTCTAAGCGGAAGCTTTCAGTGACCAAGGAAGATGTTTTATTCTTGAATAGTAACAAAATGGTTTATCTCGTATTTCCTGTAAGTGTGTTTACCGCTCTTAAATAAATATACAAGTTATTATTATTATTATTATTATTTATTATTATTATTATTATTATTATTATTATTATTATTATTATTGCCGTATACATACAACATACACACGTATATATACACATATACAGTATATATATTATAAATATATATTTTATACATGTTTTGTTGTTTGTAAGAAAATAGGAACTATCTGTCACTTTTGTTTGTTGTGATGTTGATAGAATGCGGGTTTATTTTGAGAAAAGCATATAATACATGCTTATACACAAACACGCCCACACAGAAACATCCACATTATGGATGTTTCTGTGTGTGCGTGTTTGTGTATATACTTGAATGAAACGTGTACTTGATGTATATTCCAAAGTGTACAAGATTGATCTATTTTCATGATATTTTTTCACAACAGATTTGTTCAGAAGCAAAATCACATGATATGAATATAGAGAATCAATTCTTTTGTATAAAAGTAGAATAGATGCAATTTTGCGTAAATTAAATAAAATCTCCGATATTGGAATGCAAGAAACGGTTACTTTCGAAATGTAATGGTTGAATATTAGTTTTCCAAAATTAAGAACAGGAAGCACCCAAAGACTCTTGATCTATTGAAATTCTCTAAGGTTTTTGAAAACAAAGCGTAAAGATTCCTAAATGAATATTTCCTAATTAGGAGGATTATCAGCGAAGTAACAAATGTCAGAGAGGAATGTGATAATACTTTGAATACTTATTATAGATTGTGAATGAACTTAGTTGTGCTATTGCTCCTGATGGAGTCTTGATTTGAAGAAATTCTTTTGGATGTTAGTAGTGCAAATAGATATTTATGTACTTATATAAGTAGTAAATATTTTGATTCGTACTTCACCTGATCAGTTGTGGATGAGCCCCGTGTGCACAAAATTTTCACATCAGTTACTTCATAACACTTTCACAGATAGTTCATCAGCAGCTCGCAGTACCTTCTATTTGCTCTGCGCCATTCACCTTTATCTTGCACTCACTGTCTTCCTTGATGCTAAGGGCATTCCGCTCGGGTGCATCCTTCCTTTGCGTTCTCTAGCCACCATTTTCTGTCTTCCTTACATCGTTCCTCGTGACAGTTCTGAATTACACTGTCGTTTCACCAACGTATCGTCTTCATATACACACACACACACACACACACATATACTGTATATGTGTGTGTATACATGTATATATATATATATATATATATATATATATATATATATATATATATATCTATCTATATATATATATATATATATATATATATATTATATATATATATATATATATATATATATATATATATATATATTTATACGATATCATATTTATATAACAGAAATATAAGATATCGAGAGGGAGAGAGAGAGAGAGAGAGAGAGAGAGAGAGAAAGAGTCAGTCTACCCTGGTTGTGGTAGTATAGTTAGTTACTTTGTGGTTGTTCTATGAGCTTTAAAGAAATAATCCTGAGCCTCGCTAGTTCCGCTGTGCCCTGGTTGTAGGTAAGGGCAGTATTTCATTGCTCCTCTGATAATGTCCTCTCCAGTGTTTGATTATTGTACGCCGACTTCCCTTCCGATTCTGGGTCATCCTTTGCGTCATGGGGTCTTATTTCCCTAGACTGTAGTTTCCTCATCGTATTACAGGGAAGCAGTGGCTACAGGTCATGTTGCTGATGCAGGCTGATTTTATTTGCAAACTAAGTCATATAGAGAACAGAGAGTAATAGCATTTTATGTTTTTGAGGTCTGGTGTTTCTTAAGGGAAAGTTTTTCTTCGGAAAATGCGTGACTGGATGGCGCTTATGGAACTGGTGTTAATAAATTTATGACGCTCACAAAACTGGAATAGCACAAACGAGGGAAGCTTGCTGAGAATGTTATAAAATTCACAGTGAAGTATTTCCGGCCAACTATAGAGAAACCTCCGTTTCTGTTGGTTGGTTAAAATCCGGATTTCCACACCAGACATCTTAAATCGTCAACACTTAACCCAACTTAGCGTCATCAGGCAAGGAAGGGCCTACGCTGGCAAATCCAGCTAAGTCTTTATCAGCTAACCTGGAGCTGCCTTCGTTCTGTCAAGAGTTTCAAGTTCCTTTAAGAGTATCTTAAGTCTCGCAGCACCCTCTGAAAGCATCGCCTTGTTATGAATGTTGTTATATTTGGAGTAAGTGGGAAGGAGCCCTGATAAGTTGAAATGTGCCATCCTTTCATTTGGGAAACTTCATCTCCTCCGAGAGGGACTGGGAGGCCGAAGGGCCCTCGATCGTGGGAAATGAAGTTGCTTTGTGACCCTTCCAGTCCCTCACTCAGAGTCCAATTATCCATTTCGAAACGGGAAGTGAACGTTCTTCAGTCTTAATTGGCATATCGCATCGGAATCGCGAGATTCGTCATGATTTATCAGTAATGAATCCTCGACTTTTTATTTGTCCCTCCCTTTGCAAAGGCCCCTTTTTTTTTCCTGCAGACTTTTCGGCCGGTTATTTTTCGTCGTTTCAAAAATTTACGCGTGGGTGCAAGAGCTGTCAGATATCAGGCTCTGTAAGAATAAATGACTTGGCGAAGAATTGTGCTGAACTTTTCAACTGCCTTTGTCCAGGAATGACATTAAACAGTCCCTGTTCTTTGGTGTTTCTGCCTGGTTTGATATTGTCCATCAGCACTAGGGAGGTTGTGTGCGCAAGGACTTCTATGTCTGTACGCACAAGAATAAGTGTGACTTGGTATGAAAATAGAGTTATGACTATAGACGCAAACTCTAGCGGTTTAATATAAGCAGGCGCATTGTTCCTTTATACCCCATTCCCAGTCAACTCACTGCGCAAGTTTAGTTTTCGATGTTGATATTATGACAAGATAATTATAATTTTTTTTTGCACAATATAATGGTAAGATTTTCTATTATTATTACTATTATTCATAAATTTGTGTCCATTGCCATTACAATTTTAGTTTTCCATCATCATCATTATTATCTTTATCATTTTTTTATCACGACTGCTATGACGAATTTTTTCTGCTTTTGCTGCAATAGCCATCCTAATTAGAACTAGATGATTTATGAATTAAATTCTACTGCAGTCATTTTATGGCTATGTAGTTGGCTTAATGAGAAATTATAAGTGTGGAAAAAATATTTCTTTTTGGCGGTGATTTTTATCTCTATAATGAGCGTATTATGAATATCTCTTTTGATGTGAATTAAGTGTAGTCATATCCATCATATGGCCTTTTCAAACGAGATTTTTTTTTTTTTTTTTTTTTGGCTAATCGGCGAGCGCATAATTTTCGAAACAAATCCACCCACCCAAGCCTTTCCACCTCTAACCCCATTCTCCCCTACCTCCCTCCCGTCCTATAATACCCACCCCCCTCTTCCTTTCAACCACGTTTCATTTGTCCATATAATTCATGCATTCTGGGGACCGGCAAAAAGGCATCTGTTCGCTTTTTGTGGCTTTCTTTTCCTAATGTAATAAAGGTGGTTGTGATACGTGATTATATTGTATTGCTGTTTCCAAGATAAACAGCAGCAAAAAGAAATAATAATATATGATAATTTTTCCAAAGATGGTGGAAGGAAAGTAATTAGAAATAGAGACCAGGAAATAAGGCAGCCGTTACTATTGAAGTAAATACACCAACCTTAAATGATGACTTATTCCAGAGAAGTGCTCTGGATTATTGCAGCAAAAAAGTGACTACACTTTCTTTTTAACCCCCTTTTCGGTTCATGTTAGACTTCAGAAGCTTAGCTGTCCGTACATAGCCCCCATTTTCAAAATAATCCCTTTTGCTTTTGAAAGGAAACATATTTTCTTTTATGTATGAGGCACTTCTACGTACTCAAAAGGCGATTGTCTTCTATTTCGTCCATAACATTTCTCCTTGTTCTAGATATCACCCCCATTGCTGTGCTTATTTGCCTTCTTAGATCTTGGAAAATTTACGGGTGGGTGAACGTTCCTGGCCTTACTCTTTCGTTTGTAGGATAATAAACAAAAAATTGATTTGGCCATTCAAATACTCTCTTGTCACCCTCCCTTGCGCACATGAGTAATTCCTCTCCCAATATTCGAACTTACAAATTTTGAAGAATTTTTGAAGCAGTTTGTTCGTAGATAAGCGAGAGTCTAGTTTTATAACCTCCATTTCTTTCATGTGGAGTCCCGAACTAAGTTATATTTTTCTTGAAAGCGACACATGCCGTTAAAAAAGATGTTTCAACTGACAGTCATAAAATTGAAGTTTCCTTCCCTATATTTGTAAAGGCTCAAGTGAGTAAGGCTAAAACGCGAGACTGCAAGTATTCGCAAACTCATCACACATATCCCACCGGTCTAATCAACTATGAATTAGTGCTATTAACTGATGGGGTCAAGAAAATGGCACAGGGCTAGCAACTTCATCACTGAAGAAACCGGAAGGCTGTACCCTTCTGGCGCCACCCCCTTCAGAAGAGAAATGCATTGACAGATATATGTATATTAGTGTGTATATATATATGTATATGTGTGTATATATATATATATATTTATATATTATATATATATATATATATATACATAATCATACACATATATAAATATATTATATGTTGCTTTTACATAAACACACATATTAATATTATATGTACATTGCTTTTGCATACATAGCTTGTGCATGTACATACATATATATATATATATATATATATATACATATATATATATATATATATATATATATATATATATATATATATATATATATATACTGTATATATATATGTGTCTGTGTTATGTATATCCATACATATGTGTGCAATATATATAAATATATATATTATTGGTTGCTTTCACCTAGGTAATTTGTACTTGTATTTTCGATTTAGATAAAGAGGCAGCTCAAGAGAGATAACAATTATCACAACAATTCAAAGGAGATAGTAGGACCTGGTTAAGAAAAAATTAAATGCAAATCCACAGAACTTTTTTCGAGAATTTACTGGTCACTTGTTACCAAATACGTATATAGTTGCAATAACCACAGTGTCATCTTAACTTCCCGATTTTTCTTCATACTAAGGTTACAATTGTCACTGCAAAGCCTAAAATCCAAATGAAGACATTCTGACGTACTGGCAAGATTCGAACCTGCATCTGGATAATCAGAATGTGTTCGGATCTTGCCCTGGGCGTCAGAATTTCATTTAGCTCTTCATGCTGAAAGTGTGAGGAAAAATAAAAAAAGCTAAGAGGGCACTGTGGTTATTACAATTAAACACAAACACACACACATATATATATACAGTATATATAAATATGTATTATTCATCAAGTGGTAATACACATGTGACATCTATAACTCTTTGGAAACACTACTTATGTTCAGTACTGTCCATCTTCAGAGTACAGCCAAAAATTGATTAAAACTCAAGAATCCAAAATGAAAATTTAACACAAATTAGACAGTCATTTCACTGTCTAAGATATTTCTTCATGAATTCTCCACCTCCAGAGGGAATCTCAGAGGTCTGCTGTCACTGTGTCCACCCCAATATTGACAGGCTTCACTCACCTGAGCTCAGACTCGCACACTGTGCTGGGACCAATGTAGCTCTTTGTGGTGTAGTGGCTAAAGGTAACCTAACTTACATATTTGGAGCAGGTTCAGATCCTGTTATAGGTGTTAGAGTGTTTACATTTGTTTCTTCATTTGTGTCCAAGATGCCTAATGAAAATAACACCACCAGGTGAATCAGATATTAAGTCCCAGAAATTCTGACTTTAATCGAGGATGCACTGGCTCACAGCATCTTCCTGTTTTCCTGTAAACAGCCAGTGTGCTATATCCATCTATGTGCTATATCCATCTACAGAATAAGGAATTCCAAGTTCCAAAGAAAGGAACATGTGTGAAACAGCTGCTGAGTTATAACTCGCACCCTTACCTGGACTTATTCTTAGTGACGATTCACGAAGACACAATGCGAACACCACTTTTACAATCATAATATTAATTATTACGAATTTTCAAGATATTGACCGTATAGTGTTTATAACTAAAATTTTTCTTTGAACTAGAAATGTAAAGATTTCATATTTTTACAAGTATATACAGAAAAAGGAAAATAGGGAATTCTGTGAGAGACAGACAAATGTGATCCGTTTTGAAGGAGTAATTAAGGGATGACTTTGTGGGCGTCCAGGGGGCATAATATCACGTAACAGAAGCGGTACTTATTCTATGTCTCCTCCATAAGGGATTATCAAAGGAAAGATTGCTACAAGGTGAAAGTACAGTAATCGCTGGTGTTTTAAATAATAATTTTCTTATGACAGTGATGCAGCTCTGCAGTGGACAAGAAGAGACCCACTGTGTTTAAATAAACTATATTTGGTCATCCTCTGATGTATTTCATGGAAAGAAATTTTCCGCATTTGCTCTTAATACTTCTGCGGTTTTTTTGCATTTAAATAATCTCCTTGCTGAAAAGATATATTATCAGTTTCTACTTTGGGAGTTCATTGGCAGCAGTCAAGAGACAATCCCCTGAAGGGCAGTATGACTGGACCTTACCAGTACAGAGCAGTTACAAAAGTGAACTGACCAATGTTTGTTTAATGCTTACTTAAGCTTCTTTGTAATAGGCCTGTGTGGCTATTTGGAGATGTTCAATGTTGATTTCACGCGCCCCTGTCGGTTTTTCCCTTGTAGTACATCTCTATTGCAGCTTTGCTGTGTTAAACTTCTATGTATCCATTGCACAACAGAGAGACACGGAAGCAGTAATGTTTTGCCAGTTACGAGCTCAAGGGTGATGGAGCTGAAATTACTTATCAGTGAGTTATGATGAACTGTATTGACTATAAAAGGTATGAATGCTGCAAGGAAAAAGCTTTCACATGAAAATTTTCCTAGACGTCTTGCCATTTGTATCCATTTTCACTACTTTTGTAGTAGGTTAGCTTTGTTTCCAGTTTCTTGACTGCAGTAACCAGATTATTACTAGTGGGCAGGAAACAACGACGTTGCTGATAGTCGTAGTCTTTATTCCTAATGAATTATATTCATAAGCATCAGATGATATTTCTTTTGTAACTGTATGAAAAAATGTTTGATTCAATAATATGTAGGGTTACTATATTTTCATCGACCAAAGACAGTACAGAAGGAATTTATATTCACTATGACGGGTCCCAAACCTATCTACACATTTTTATTTGTTCCTTCTTCCAAATCTGTTAGACATTTTTTCCTCTGACGGGTCACAAGAGTATCTGAAAACACGATTTTTTTGCTATTCATTTCTGCTTCCAAAATCTTTTAGGCCCTTTTGCTCTGACGGGTCCAAAGTCTATCTGCAAACACGATTTTTCGCTGTTAATTTGCCGTATACACACGTTCCCACTGAACTTTGGAACATTGTTGGGTGACTGACTGCTTGTCCTGAACATTCTGGTACATTTTTCTGACTGACCGGGACGCCCAGGACAAGGCCTCAAATCTGGGACGAGTCCCGGCCAAATCGGGACGCATGGTAACCCTAATCATATGTAATGTCCTAGTACAAAAATAGCACTGCACTTTAATAAATTTGCTACATGCATTAAAAAGATATTACTATAACTATTTCTGTTAAATAAGTTAAATTAGGTACCAAATCATTGATCACTTATAATTCCCCGTCGGTGGTATTCCCAAGTAGCGGGATTGGATACATATACATATATATATATATATATATATATATATATATATATATATATATATATATATATATATATATATATATATATATATATATATATAATCCATATATATATATATATTATATATAATATATATATATATATTATATAAACTAAAAGGACCTCATTCAAACTGGATGGTATCTAACTTTTTGAATAAAAACTCATTCAATACCATCCAGTTTGAATGAGGTCCTTTAGTAATTTTACTAATGCACAGAACAATTGTGTATGTGATAAAGTTAATATATATATATATATATATATATATATATATATATATATATATATATATATATATATATATATATATATATATATATATATGTGTGTGTGTGTGTGTGTGTGTGTGTGTGTGTGTGTGTATGCGAGTTAAGAGTGTGAGTTGTTTGGTAAAAAGATGTGAAATTTTGTTATGGTGTGCCTACGTGACTCTTCATATGAGCACATGTGGTTTGCACACTTTTAAGTCACTGGGAGATGTGAAGTGCACGCACTTCGTGTAAAGTTTGGCCAACATTTTTAAATGTTTATGGACAAGTACTAAATGACCTGTAAATGCAATGATACGGTTAATGATGTAATTTCAAAGAATGAATTTGATAAATGTGAACATTATTTTTGGAAAGTGGTTTTATTTGAATTTCCTGTAGTGATCTTTAATTTCCAAGGTGCTGTTGCTGTAGTTATTCTTCAAACAAATATTCGATCTTCTTCGAGTAATGTCATTGTTAGTTATGATTTTTCATTTTTGCAAATCCATCTACAATAATTATTTACAAAGTACACTACTTAGCTTGAGATTAACAAAATGTTTAAAAACTCCATGATTGCAGTCTTTCAAATAATCATCCGATCAAATTGACGTATCCAACTGTATATTTTCTTCATTGATGACATATTGAGAGGGAATGGCTCTTTGCATAATTAATGATGAGATAATGTGCAGCATTTGAAGCGTCCACTGATGGCTTTTGTTGGATGTTTTTGTGATGAAATGTGACTTTGTTTGATAATAGGATTAGCTTGGGGTACAGTGGATTTTAATGTCATTTTTCTTACACGCTTTTACGAATCTGTTTATTCGTTGCCTCCTTATCGTTAAAAGAAATCCCATGTTCCACAACGTCGCCATTAAATGTAGCTTATTTCGATTCTGTATGAAAGAACGAGCTTGATGGCGCGCGCTACGCTGAGCTGGAACCCGTCGCTGCCGTCGTCTCCCCTACCCTCCCGATCCCCTACCTATTCCGCCTCCACCCGGGGCGGACAAAAGGTTTGCAGGAGGTGGGCGGATGTGTCATGTCTCCCCTACCCTCCTGATCCCCTACCTACCCCGCCCCAAGATTTTATTATTATAGATAGGAAGCTGATAAGAAACAGCGATCCCATATAGAAATGGGTAAAGCTCAAGAAAAAGAAGAATTAACTTCTCCATAGGGAAATTAATTCTGGTGAGAGAGTTGTTTAACCCCGGGTATTTGAAAAATCTGTTAAATATCACTTATGCACTTTTCTAATTTCGCCTTTCTTTAAAGGTTTAATTACTTTAAGATATGTATGGATGTTTCGAAACTCAGTGTAAACACCAGATATGTAAATAAATCTTTCCAGCTAACCAGAATAATGTCGAACTGGAACAAAATTCATAAGAATTACACCCTTTGTTGATAAAAATTGGAGCGGTTCACAGTCTGCAGCGGCGACGTGTGCACTTTGTTTGCTTATTTTTAGATACGGTAAGAAACTCTCCGTGCTTAGAGTTTTGCTCGTCTTGGTCAAAAGCACGTGAAGAATCTGACTTTTGATTAAAAGGAAAAGATTCCTTTTGAAAGGCAAACTTCACGCATTTAAATGCTTAACTTCTTCAACAATAATGAAAACCAGAAACACTGAGGATTGTGTATGGCGCTTCAAGTAATTAGTGTCTTGAATTAACAAACGTCAGCATCTGTAAGCAGAGTTATTAAAAAAATATATTTACTTTAACCGGATTCTCCTAGGACGTTTTGAGCTTGATTAAGGGTTGCTTCCTATTCATATCGTAATTTTTTGTTCCCGGTACTTCCATTTGGGCTAAATCGGAGAAGTGATCAGTCAGAAAATTAAGAATAATGGCAACGATAGTTTTATGATCATTACTTTGCACACATTAATTCCAGATAATTTTCTTTGCCTTGTATTTATGATAACAAAAGTATCTTTCGATTATTTCCATTGGATGTTCACTGAGATGAATTACTTTGATCATTCGTAATGGAAATAGGTTACACTTCTGCTTGGATTTCATTTGGGTAAGTCAGTGAACAAAATGGTGTTGCGTGTGGAAGGTCTATACAGTAGTATGGAAAGGGTTGTTGTATCTATAGGCTTTGTACGGGCGGTTTATAGTTGTTTAGAATCTGCAGGTTTTGTTATAAAAGTGGTTTCATAACTTTAGGTCTCGTGTGCAGTTGTGATCGGAGATTTTACGTTTTATATGATGTATGGCAGCGCTTTTGAAATGTTCACCTTTTCATCAACCCGCTTCTGTGTACTCTAGTTATTTTCAGTTTCTTGTTTAAATTTAAATCCCATAACAATTGTGACATTTTCTTACCACATATTGCATTATTTAAAGAGACTGAAAGTCCATTTATTTATATCAAGACTGTCATGCCTTAATCTTAAACATCGGCTGTTTGTAGAGACGCGTTTGAGTTCCGCAAGGCGTTTTCCAGCAGGAATTTGGAATCATATCCTTCCAGTACGAGTCTGTTTTTTTTTTTTTTTTTTTTTTTTTTTTTTTTACAAAACTCAAGTTCAAACCAAGTGAGACATAATTAAGAAGGATGTAGGTGTGCTTCGCTTCTGTCGTTTGCTCTGTAATGACGAAACAATAGACTAGGAAAAATCTGCTCTATCCTCTACGCAGTGAAACCCCCCTTTTGTCTTGATCTCCCTCTTTCTTCCTTTCCCGACCCTGAAACAAACTGGTGGGCCCAGTTCAATCAACCTAATGCTCTCTCTCTCTCTCTCTCTCTCTCTCTCTCTCTCTCTCTCTCTCTCTCTCTCTCTCTCTCTCTAGGTAATCGAACGAAGATCATAGTCTTAGAGGGAGAGAGAGAGAGAAGAGAGAGAGAGAGTTCCCTAGTGGTAATACAGACTTCTCGCACCCGCTCGTTGGGATCATCGTGAGGTTTTTCCCGTGTTTTTTCCAACCACAACTTTATGTTACGAGCTGACGCTGTCGTCTCATGTGTAGAAGGCTGCTTATCACTTTCATGATCAGTTCTGGTATTTTTATATAAACTTTCCCCTCTTCGAAGAGGTGCCATGATTCATCGCGAAGTCAGTCTCTCCTTTCGAAATTGTTTGGGTATAGCCTGGCTTCAGACCCGAATGTATTCATTAGGGTAGGGGATTTATTTTTTATTTCTTAAATGATTTCAGTATGTATTTTTATTGGAAATAATTTTCAACTTTGCCATTAGGGTTTGAGTCTGTTTTCGTATAACAAAAAATTTCGCAAAATGATAACGGGGTGCCTCTTTTAGCAGAGACAGTGTTCGTGAAGACTAATCTAACAATGCAGAAATGATAGTGAATGTTCTGATTCGTTTTAAGCAAATCAGAAGTGATTTTGAAGCAAGTTGTCCTATGAACTTGAAGTCTCAGTTGTAGTTGCATACGTTGGAAAGGTTTGCATCATACTTCTTATTCCAAAACTACTTTCCAAAATTTAGTGGTTAGTACGGAAGGAAGCACCTTGTCGAGTCTTTCCTCCTGCTGGCTCTAAGACCGGATAAAAGAGAAGGGTTGGGCGCCGTTGTAACGTTTCTGTCTTAAGTAAAAAAAAAAACCTACAAGCTTTATTGAGACTTGTTGCAGGACTTAAAATATTTGTGTGAGAGTGTTGGGTCGCAGAGGTATCTGAAAAGCGTCTTTTTCACTACATTAATTATCTCGTATAATTCAGTTTTTCAAGGAAGGAAACTGTAAATTCTCTTCTCTCTCTCTCTCTCAGTTTAAGCCAGGTTCATGGTGGGAAATTCAGTCTCATTCTTCTCGAGTTCTTATAGAGCAATGAAGACATTACATTGTCATGTCTCTACCACTGGGCCATGCACTCTGTTGTCACGGGAATAGGTAGAATTGGATGCACGCTGTTTGATTATCTCGTTATTCACTTTGCTTTAATGCAATATGTTCATTAAAGCTATTAGCGTATATTGACGTTGTTCATGAAACATGAATATTATAAGACGTGAATAGTATAATTTTCTGAATTGCTTTGCCTGGAAAAATGAGCAAAGGTAAGTGAAGCTTATTGTCAAAAACGGGAACAAATATAAGTTGACCTAATAAGAAAAAGATGAACAAAGATAAGTGAACCTTATCATCAAAAAATCAACAAAGATAAGTAAACCTCACTGTCAAAATCTAAACAAAGTTAAGTGAAATTAATGTGTCATTTCTGTGAAACTTTGCTGCTCACGTAGTGAATCCAAACATTCTTGAGTGGATATAAATTACATTTGTAGTTATGACCATAGTTGTTTTAATTTCGATTTACAGTCTTTGTTCATCCAGTCATTTGTTGGCTCCAGCTTCATCTTCAACAGGCCAGCTATGAATGGGCTCTGTAATAATTGCCTTTCTGTGTTAGCAAAAATTCTGGCAGGTAGCCTTATAACAGAGTTGAATCCAAGCGGGAAGTGTAACCATATTTTAAATGAGATTGAAACCTGTGATTCACTGCTTGGGAAAAAAAGAACAACACAATAACCATGCAATTCAATGCAGTTTTTGGAGAAACTACGTTAACGAGAATCCAGGTAATATTTTAAGAGTACCCGATACTCCATGTAGATGGACTGTAACTTTAATAATCAGGTGTGTTGTATGAACAACAAACGAACCTTAATCCTGACACTGGACGGTCTTTTTTTGTGAAATCGTTATATAAAAGACTTTTACTTAACCAAAAATGGCTGTAACACACATTTGTCGTATTCGAAAGCTTTTAAACATGGTCTCCAGTTCTAAGTGTTGGGGGATTTTAAGGATCTGGTATAGGTAAGAGGGTGGACCCCATGTTAGTATCTTGTTCCATGCGTCACTCATTTTGTGCTCACTTAGGACCAACAGTTTCTCTCTTTCACCCCCAGTATTCTCCTCTATGAGAGCACTCCCAGATTTCCCACGGCAATTTATGGTCGTATTTCCTTCGTTTTTCAAAGGTAGAGTCAGTTGTATCAATAACACACCTGTAGTTAGACTGCTAGGTATAGCATGTCTTCTGTATGAAACTCTTTACCAGAAGTTTTTCACATCTCTCACTGTCTCAAACACTTTGTCTAACCCTTGGCTTAACAGACTTCAGTCTGACAGGATCTACCGAGGTCTTCGTAGTCTTAGTGCTCTTTGGTTATCCTTTCTGCAGACATCAATACATCTCCTGTCATAATTTTTTTATATCTTTTTTTATATCTTTAGGCATTTGCAGTCTCTTGCATAATGAACTGTTAGTTAAACTTCTTACATGAGATATTACTCCTTTGCATGGCTGTATTTTTAGATTTTAAATCCTTGCACTGCACTTCCTGATATTCACTGATGTTCAGTAAGGAAATGATCTCTTACTTTCACTCTACCTAGCTTATTCTCTCTTTGCCTTTTTCCCCTGATTCTTATAGCTTTCCCTTTCCCAAGGAAATTATGAGAGTTAAAACCAAACCGGGAGATTGGCGATGACTGGAGATTTGTGTAAGACAAAACCTAGATGAGACAAGAGTGTGTGCGTGTGTGCGTGTGTGTGTGTGTGTGTGTGTATGTATGTAAGTGTTTGTGTGCACAAATGCAATGCCTACGTCAAATATGACTCTTCACTTTTCAATTCTGTAATATTTTTGGATATTTTCTGACAGAATTTTCAATCCAAATTTTGAATTGGAAATGTAGACTGTCTCCATCCATGAATATATATATATATATATATATATATATATATATATATATATATATATATATATATATATATATATATATATATATATATATATATATATAATGTTTTCCTGGATAATCTAGTTTTGAGATAGTTTCTGTGAGACAGGTAGCAACAGCTACAGATACTTTAGCCTTGTGATTCTGACTTTGTGGGTCCAGGGAAACATAAAACAAGAGAAAAAAAGGGGGAATTTCATATGAGCGTAAGGCTCTTACTACTGAAAGGAAATATTACTTAAACACGTGGGTAAACTTACAGGGTATATTTACATAAAGAACATTAGTACGGGAAAGAGAAATGCAATTAAATTATTGATCCTGAAGGGGATTCCTACGGGATGAATGAAGGGGATTCCAGACAAGAAATATACATGATAACACATGTGGATGTAATGATTGTTTCACTGAATTATGCAGTAATAACAAAACCATAACAAAAGATTGTTTAACAAACATTATAAGAAATTAAGATCCGAATAAAAACGATAATTATGTAATTTATAGTTTATACAACCATCCTAATACAAATTACGATATTGGTAAACTTAAAGAATTACCTAGCAATGCCAAAGAGCGTACATTAATAGTAGCTGATTTTAATGCTCACAACCCAATGTGGGACAATAATTGTTCAAACTCTCTTAGAACGGGAAGTAAAGTAGAAGAATTTATGGATTCAAATGACATGTGCTGTATAAATGATAACGAAATCAGCACATATTATTAAAAACACAAGGAATATTTTCCTCAGTGTACCTCAAGTATAGTAGACAGATTAAATTGGAATACGGGTGATGACTTGCGCACCAGTGATCATTTCCCAATATTAATTTCCTTATTACAAAATGATCCTGAAAAACATGTCCCTCACTATAACATTTATAAAGCAGATTGGGAGTGATATGAAATGCACACTAGGAATATACCAACGTTTGAATATTTAAATGACCATAATGAAACTAATAAATTTCTTGTTGATTTCATTAAAAATGCTGCTGATAAAGCAATACCAAAATCAAAACCTCTTACAACAAAACAAAGTTCCATGGTGGTCTGATAAGCTAACAGAATTTTAATAAATATAAATCACTTAGTAGGGAGAAGACTAGATAATTTAAATAAAAAATTCAACAAAATGGCTAAAACATTACCAATATTAGAAGGAAATCTACAAAAAATGGCTACATTATTACTTGAAATTGATACATTAAACCATCTATACAACAAAATATCTGCAAAATTTAAAAAGAAAGTAATTCAAGGAAGAATCATTTCATTGAGAAAATATGTATCAGATATCTCTAGTAATACTTCCATACAAAAAAATATGGGAAAAATTCAGGAAAATAAATGGTACCCATGTCAAACCACCTAGACATGCCATATCAAAAGATGGAAAAAGAATGCTTGATCCAAAAAAAATAAGTAATGTAATAAGAGAAAACTTTGCAGATGTAAGTAGTGATAAAAATTTGGATGAACACTTCTGCACAAAAAAAATAATATAGAATTAATAACAATTATTTATGAAATAATAGAAGATGTATATTGTAATATAAAATTTAATATGGAAGAGTTGGAATATGCTCTCTTGAACAGCAATAAATCTGCTGCTGGAGGTGACCAATATTAGTTTTGAGATGATCTGCCACTTAGCACCTTTGGCAAAATTATACTTATTACAGTTTTATAATAATTTATGGATTAGAAATTTATTTCATGATGAATGGCGTAAAGCTATAGTAATTCCTATCCCCAAACCATGAAAGGATCCAAGTAATGTAAATAATTACAGACCAATTTCTTTAACAAGTTGCTTATGCAAATTACTAGAGAAAATAGTAAATGCTCGACTAACATGGCACATTCGAGAAAATAATATTTTGACTCCCACTCAATTCGGATCACAGTATAATAGATCTACATTAGTTTCTCTGTCCAACTTGGAAGACTACATACATAGAGGATTTGAACGAAAACAGATTACTGTAGCTGTCTTTTTTGACATCGAAAAGGCATACAATACTGCCTGGAGGTAGGCAATGTTAAAAAATTTATATAAAAACAGCATCCGATGACATTTACCTAGGTTTATCCAAAACTTTTTGACAAATTGCGATTTTCAGGTGAGAATTGATGATGTTTTGTCCAGAGCATTTCCACTTGAAAATGGTGTTCCACAGGGAAGCGTCCTTAGCGGCGCTCTGTTTACTTTAGCAATAAATGATTGGTAATAATCTGCCTATTGGAATTAAAAGTACCTTGTATATGGATGGTTTTACCATATATTATTCAACATTTCGCATAAAACATGCAGAGCAAATTATTAATAAAACTTTAACAAAAATAGATGAATGGACCTCATCTGTAGGCTTTAAATTATCCATACATAAGACTCAAGCAGTCGTGTTTTATAAAAATAAAAAGTGGAAGAATGGTGAAGAAATAGATTTAAAAATCAGAAATCATAGCATACCAATTGGCCAAACCGCAAAATTTTTAGGGTCAGTATTTGATACTCACCTAAATTGGAAAGCTCACATAACATACATAAGTCAAAATATAAAAGAGCATTAAATCTAATTAAAAAATTATCGAACACTGCTTGGAGAGCCGATAGACATACCCTTACTGTACTGTATAAAGCAACAGTGCTGTCTATCATTGAATATAGAAGCGAAATATATGGCTCAGCATCAGACGCAACACTGCAAACGTTAGACCCAATTCATAATGAAGGCCTTAGAATATGATCAGGAACCTTTAAATCATCACCAAAGTCATCTTTACAAGTTGAATATGGTGAACTACCACTGTCTCTCCATAGAGAGTTAGTAACAATGAAGAGTGCCCTGAGAATTCAGACAAGGGATTCTCCGACCATAAAATGATTTGAATTAGGAGATGTATTTATTAACAGTCATTTACCGCCTTTCCCAATTAGATCTAAAAGATTCTTCGAGTCACTGTGTTAGGAACAATCGTTTGCCGATTGTTCCCTTGGTGGGTTGTTGGCTCCTTTATTTGTGTTTTTGTTTTGTGCTGGTGAGTTGACGTCTGTCATGGAGTGCTTGACAGCGTCAGTCAGGTTCGTAGCAGCAACGAGTCAGGTTGAGGGTAGCAGCAAGTCAGTTGGGGTAGCAGCAGCAGGTATCCGTACCTGCGAGTCAGGTCCCGGCAGCAGAGCAGCGGAGAGTATTTGAGGACGAGATGGTTGCCGTGTCGGCTCTTTCATGGTCGTCGTTACTGGAGGAGGACGTCAGCAATTCTCGTCAGCAGAGCAGCGGAGAGTTTTTTTGACATGATGGTTGTTGTCTCGACTCTGTCATGGGTGCCTGGAGTTGGAGGACTGTGCTTGAGGGCTAGATGGTTGCCTTGTCGGCTCTATTTTTGTTGTCCTGCAGTGTTTCTGTTTTGCAGCTTCATCTGTGGACGCATTATGTAGCTCCAGCGGTATGTATATTTTTCAGGAGGTGATTGCCTTTGTACTTCTGCTGTGTCACGTTTTTCCCGAGTGTTGGGTGTCCTGCATAATGTGTTGCAGTGTTAAGAATTTTACTGTTATTTTTGTTTACGTATTATGCTGCCTGTTTTTGTTTGTTTATTTTACAGATTGTTATGCTGACTATTTTGAGTTTCTTGTTTATTTTGTTGATTATGACTTATTATGCTCCCCATTGTCATTTATTGTACTATGTATTTCTGTAACTCTGCTGCCTTTATGTTATTTTGAGCCGTCTGTTTTTTTTATATTGATACTTGTGTTTAGTTTTTCTAGACAACATACAGTATAACATATAATCCGAAAATTATTATACACAGACATATGTATGTCACAATACGGAGTGGGATATGCTACAGTGTCCCAAGACAAAACATATCAGTTCTCTTTACCTGATAATGCCTCGGTATTTACAGCCGAGATATGTGCAATAGCATCGGCCATAAAAATAATTAAAGAAGCCTTATCTAATAATTTTGTGATTTACAGTGACTCCAGAAGCGCTATAGAAGCCATTCAAAGTTACAATACAAAAAATAATCTACAACAGACTACGTTTTCACTCCATAAGTTATATAATAGTGGAAAAAAATATTGAAATATGTTGGATCCCTGCCCATGTAGGGATAAAAGGAAACGAAGAGGCTGATAAAGCAGCTAAAGCAGTCCACATGACAAGAGCAATGTAAATATCCCTATTAGTGACTATAAGATATATATAAAAACGACCACTCCTCGACACTTAATGAGCAGCCCACATAGCCCTTCTCCAGAGTGCTCAGAGTGCAAGTTGATAATAACAGTCAGACATGTGTTCTGTGAATGCCCAGAGTATGACCAGCAACGATTGTCAACTTTTGGAAATTAATCAGTGAGGGAAATTTTATCAGAATCTTGTACATTTTCAGTAATTCTGATTTTAATGTTCACGAGGAACTGATTTAATTAATAGAATATAAAAAGTAAATAATAAAAATACGAAATGTTACTTAACCTATTCTGAATTTTAATGTCTTTAGTGTGTATGTATGGAAACATGAATAAATGTATTTATTGTGTGTGTGTGTTCATAATCATACTGAATGACCTATTTGGTCCCAGTGCTTGGCCTCTGGCCTAGACCTGGTGTTTCATGTAAATCCATTGGGCCAGCCATCTGAGAGCTGATAGTCAGCTCAGTGGTCTGGTTAAACTCTTTTAATATTAATAATAACAATACCACAGAGAACATCTTCTGGAACTGGCAACTTGTGAGAAGTTTTTTAAAATAGTGTTTACCACACTCTTGGTGACACAAACCTGCATGACTTTGGACCAATCAACTTTGTTCCTCTTCACTTTTGCCTTGGGTAATCTTCTAGTCCAGTATAGATAATAACAGCATTTTCATATCATAGCGATCTTTATGAACCATATGAGTTACTTTTGCAAGGTGGGCTGGTATACTAATGTCACCAGCCTTACAGACAGCACGTTCAATAGTACTTTGATTTGCATCCCCTTCGTTTTATTCATGGCTTATTTTTTCAGAGTAGAATAAGATTACCTATTCCACTCTCTTTGCTTCATTCCGTATACCTTTTCCTGTTTGAAGCAGATGAACGTTACTGGAAGGACTAAATTTTGTTTTGACCATAACACCCATTAGAAAAAAGGCTATCTCCTCTATACCACACTTAACAGCTTTTCGTAGAGAATGAGGCAGACGTGAAGCTATTTCATTGGCACCTCTGCTAGCTTGACCCTCATTTCATTTACTCCCAAGATTGTACACAGTGAAATTTTAGCAAGAGAGCCGGCTTTTCTAAAACAATTCACTTCAAATGGCACTGGGTAAACACAGCAACCTGGTGTAAGTTAAAATGGGTAAAGAAATTTGGCATTCTTTTAAGTTTTGGATTTCATATCTTGTTTGATAAATTTACTTGATAAGCCTTTTGTAGGGTTCATGTAATCATTCTCCTTCCTCTTTGTTTTTATTATTCGTGTAAGATTCACAAAGTCCACATTAGTCTTTCTTTGGATTATGAAATTTTAGCTTCCGTTTTCTAAATACTTTGTTGTATAATGAGAGAGAGAGAGAGAGAGAGAGAGAGAGAGAGAGAGAGAGAGAGAGAGAGAGAGAGAGAGAGAGAGAGAGGGTCGTCACTTTCCTCTCTGGTAGTGTTCGTGCAGTTTTGTGATAGCTAGCTTTGGAGATCAGTACTGGTTACTTGTCTAATGTCTGCAGTAATGAGACTCTATCTTAGGAAATCTGCTGATATGCTTCTTTACTAACACATAACTTTTCATCCCTCTTCTTGTTTATGTCATGATGCCCACCATGTTTTTCTGGTGCCAAAACTCCATCATCACTGATCTTGCTCAGTCACATGCAAGCCTGTCTTCATATGCTCGGGAGGCTGAGAAACAGTGCAAACAATTAGATTGAGTACTGGTCTACATAGGTAAAACTTACCAAAACATTCTGGTCTTGGCACTGCCTGTTAGCTTTTGCACCTTGACTGGAATTACATGTAGTGAAATCCAATGTCTTTGTCTGGACAAGTCACTTGGGTAAAAAAAGGGGATTTAGAATTTGAGACAATATTTTTAGGAACCCTCCTCCTCCTCCTCCTCCTCCTCCTCCTCCTCCTCCTCCTCCTCCTCCTCCTCCTCCTCCTCCTCCTCCTCCTCCTCCTCCTCCTCCTCCTCCTCCTCCTCCTCTTTGTTTCCAGCCTGATTCATCATCAGAATCCTGCAGATATTCCATAGGAGATTCATCCTCAGCTAACTCGTCACCATCCTAATTACCTCATTTCTCCCTTTATGAGTTCTATCCATTTTGGTTTCATGGGAGGCTTTGGCTGACCTTGAAGGGCTTACTTTTCTTCAGATTTGTGGAGGTTTTGTTATAAGGTAAGAGTGACAATTACCTGCATAAAGTTAATTATTTAACTGCCCAATTATCGTAAAGACAAACTTCTCACCAATTGGTTTGGGCTAAACATATAAAACTAGCCAATTATAAAAGCCCTGGTTATACCTTATGATAATTATAGAATTTCAAACCGTTTTTTTCATGTATTTTTGTATTTCGTGTGTATCTGACAAACTATTTTAGCATCACCTCAAAAAAATATGGCAATTTTAATTTGCAGTATGAAAAAAATTGTTACCTAAATAATTAATATTTTAAGATATGGCACTTTGTAGAAATATCCTGCATGTATGAATTTAAAAGTTTTGTTTTCATAAAGTGCCTTATATGGGCTATGTCACTTTGTGGAAAGAATCTCAGTTCAAATGAATAGGATGTGTTATTTAATAATGTTCCTCGTTTGAAAATATGACAACATACAGTAGAACGTTGAAGTTTTGATATGTTTCAGAATGAAATCCTGGGTGCACCAGGAGTGATCATCATCCCACAGGAGGACTTCATATCCACCGCGGAAGATATTTCCATTAAATCAGAGGCAGATGACATCCTCGCCACCAGAGAAGAAACTTTCATTATTCCAAGTGAAGCCCTGGTTGCACCAAAGGTGGTCATCATCCCTTTGGAGGACTTCATAGCCACCCAGAGGATATTTCCATTAATCTGGAGGCAAATGACATGCTTGCTACCACAGAAGAACCTCTCATCATTCCATATGAGGTCCTGAGTGCACCAGAAGAGGTCATCATCCCTTCAGAGTACCTCATAGCCCCCACAGAGGATATTTCCATGAATTCATAGGGAGTCCTGGTTATGCAAGAAGAGCTCATAACTACTTCATATGATATAGCTGACCCAGGGGAAGTTTCCACAACTCCAAAGGAAGTCCTAGAAGCTCCTAAGAGGTCATCATCCCTTCAGAGGATATTATATCCACCCCAGAGGTCATTTATATCACTTCAGAAGAGTTCATCACTACCTCAGATGATATAGCTGCCCCAGGGGAGGCTTTCATCATTCCAGAGGAAGCCCTTCAAGTACCAGAAGACATCAGCCCCATTCCCTAGACTACTTTAGAGTTCTGCTTTCCACTTAGGAAATGGATGCCTTCCATACAGAGGGAGCAAACAAACACTCCCTGATGGAAGAGCGGCTGTTAATATAGATCGAGCAATGTACATCAAGAAGAAAGGAGCCTTTGCTGAAGAAAGAGAGGTCTTTATTTAGGGACAGAAAGTACTTATTTAAGAAGATAGAAAAATTCATTGAGGAAATGGGTGCCTTATGCAAAGAGTAGGCAGCCTTCAACAGGGAGAGAGAAGTATTTGTCGGGGAGAGACTTCCAGTTTAGAATTTGGGGATATTGGTAAGAGATTAGAATATGTCACATCAGTTTTGAAGGATAGAGAAGCAACTTTTCAGAAAGAAAGGCATTCGTTTATTGAGGAAATGATAATCTTGGAAGAAGAGACAGAAGAGTTTTAAAATCAGGAGCAATAGGCCATTGAATGTGTCAAGGCTACAAAAGCTCACTGGAAGAGTACAGGAAGGACAAATTTGAAAAAGAACCTTATAAACACAAGGGAAGTCCAGCTAGAGAAGAGGATTGCTGAACTTCAGGACACCATTAAACGAAAACTAAATGCAAGCTTTCGCAGATCATTCTGAATGTGGGCATCACAGACAAAGAGCAATGCAACGACTAGTGGGTAAGAGAAAAAAATAAATGGTAATCAAAATGAACTTAGCAACAGTTTGAGAAAGTTCAGTTGAAATGGCACAAGATTATGCTGGGAATTTACATACAGAAATGGGAATGGTCTTCAAAGGTGTGCGGAATAAAGGAGATAAAGAAAAAAGAATAGTAGAAAGTAGAAGGTGGAAGACTATGAATGAAAGGACAAGTTCATGAAGAAGGAGAACTGAGTGTGGGCTGAAGATTGGACAAGCTGCTCCACATTCGATGGACTTGCACTCAGGCTGGCAGATGCACGGCAGTTGGACGTTCCCTGTCCTTGAGCATAAGTTGGACAATCGATGAGCTGCTCTACATTTCATGGGCTTGCACTCAGGCTGGAGGTTAAAAGGCAGTGGGGGCAACTGCCGGATGTTACCTGTCATTGAGCATGGGCTGGAGACTAGATGAGCTGCTCTACATTGACAGGACTTGCTGTCAGGCTAGTGGATGGCAAGCAGTTAGGGGCTGCTGGACATTCCACGTCTTTGAGTACGGGCTGCAGACAGGGCGAGCTGTTCTACATTGCCAGGACATGCACGCAAGCTGGTGGATGGTAGGCAGTTGGGGGGCTGCTGGATATTCCCTGTCCTTGGGCACGGGCTGGAAACAGGATGGGCTGCTATGTTCCCTGGACTTGCACTCAAACTGGTGGATGAAAGGCAGTTGGGTTGACCTATTTATCTGTGTACAGTTGCATCGCAAGAAATTGTTCATCCTATCGGCCATTGCATAAACAGATGCGTGATAACATAAATGACTTAAGGATGAGATAAAGACAAGGATATTGACATGCAAAATTATTGGCTGCAGTAAGTGAATTCACTGAAATACCTTTGAAGAAAGAATAAGGAGGAATTTAGATGATCCCATTAACATATGTAAAAGTAGAGCATATTATGTGAATCCCATTGACAGCATGTATTCAAATGTAAATTTGAGGATCTTTGCAAAATCTAGAATGTTTAGATAGTTCTCGATATTTTTACCAAGTTGTGAAAATTAGGTCAGTCCACCAAAATATATCCATGGGGGAAGAGAGAGAGAGAGAGAGAGAGAGAGAGAGAGAGAGAGAGAGAGCATTCATAATGACCGAAATCCGGAGCAATGCTTCTCCGTGAACTGAATTAATAGATTCACCTTGTGAGCACAGTCCTCAGGGCACATGGTACAGGTGGATTCAGGCGTAAGGGAACTTAGGGAAGGATGATCTTTTCTACTTTAAAGGGAGAGTATTCTTACATGATAGCTCATGTTGCCTTTGCTTGTGTATATAATCGGCTGCTTTTGTACTTTGAAATCGTATTATACATCTTGTGCCCCGTGTCCATTCATTTTTAGATGGTATTAGAGAAACGGGGGAAGCACTTTTTTTTACATGCATGTGTACACACACTCATATATATATTATATATATATAATACATATATATATATTATATATATATATATATATATATATATATATATATATATATATATATATATATATATATATATATATATATATATATATATATATATATATATATATATATATATATATATATATATATATATATGTGTGTGTGTGTGTGTGTGTGTGTGTGTGTGTGTGTGTGTGTACCGAGCTTATTTTTCCTTTTTCGAAGAGGTTTTAATATACGGTTTGTAACGTTCAGCGTAATACTACACATTCCATCTTAATGAAGCAGCCGGACCCTACTACACCAAGCCAACAGTCTTCTACGCATCTTGACACCCCCGCTAAGAATTCACTTTCACGTGTCGAGAGAATTTGGATGTATGCTGTCTCAGTTCTTATTTCTGTAACGATTTCTTCAGTTTCTGGGATTGATGACGAGTATCTTCGTTGATGTAGACTCAGTGACTTGACTTAGCCACATTTGTTATACTGCAATACTTTTAACTTTACATATTTCATTTGCTTTTGCTCTTTTTATAATGGTGTACAATTGGATGGAAGCACGTTTTAAGTAATAATAATAATAATTGGATAGACATTCATAAGAACAATAAACTGAATGTAACAGTGCTATAAATTCGATGACATTTTTAAATGTATTTTCTTCATGATGTACCAAATTTAGCTTTAACGTAATTTTTATTAGGTTTCCGTGCCATTTGTGTCAACAAACCTTCAGGTAAACTCATGACGAAATTTGTGACTTCCAACTTCCTACTTTTCGAGTAGCTGAAAGATCGTCAATTTCGTATAAATGATTGTTTAACTGCGTCACTGAGAGCAGGCATTCTGTTCTGAAAGAAGCTGTGAAATGAAGAAGTATTCTGAAGAACACCTCTATTGAGAAGATTCAGTAATAGAGTTTTCACCTATAAAGAGTAAACCCCGTAGGGGGTAGTGCCATCAGTGCACCTCACGCGGTGCATTGTAGGCATTACTTAAGGTTCTTTGGAGCGTCCCTTCAGCCCCTGCCTATAACCTCTTTCATTCCATTTACTGTAACTCTGATCATATTCTCTTTCTTCTATCTTACTTTCCACCCTCTTCTAACAATTTTTTCGTAGTGCAACTGCTTTGAGGTTTTCCTCCTGATACACCTTTCAAACCTTTTTAATGTCAGCTTCCGTTTCAGCGCTGAATGACTTCATAGGTCCCAGCGCTTGGCCTTTGCCTTAAATCTTATATTCCTATCCTACGAAGAGTAAACCAGAGTGACACATTTCTGTCAACATTTTCGTATATCCTTTCCGGGATAAGCACTGTACTGTATCTCTGTAATATTTTTATTTGATGGATTAAACAATTAGGAACATTGAAATCATGTTGAAATCCAGGGAAATGAAAGTTTGGTGCTTTTCATTCCTCATTTTTTCGTGAAAGAATCTCGTCATTGCTTTCGATATATTCCAACTATCACTCACAGGAAAACTACAGCTTCTTTAAAAGGATACATTTTTCAATCAAATATTCCAAAATGAAGCTTTGAGCCATATTCTATTTTCAGTCAGGTTGCCTATTTAGATGTCGCGCCGATAAAGTATATTTAAAAGTCAAATACTTATTTTAAGCTACTGCTGTACTTTGGTCTATAAATAGATCCTTTGTTGTAGAAGGTAAAATGCAACACATATACCACACACTTGGCTTGGAAGATCGGGTTTGGTCCCGACGTGAGTAAGAAATTTATATTTATATATATATATATATATATATATATATATATATATATATATATATATATATATATATATACATATACATATACATATACATATACATATATATACGTGTTATGCATGTGCGTATAAGAGTTTTGTATACAGATACAGAAGGAGTCCCCTGAGTGCTTCCTTCTTTGTAATTATTGCAGACAACTATTGCATCATAAGTGTTTGAAATATATATATTACTCGTTTGCGTATCCCGTAAAATAGGTGACCCCGGTTATGAATTTATAAGTGAGAGAGAGAGAGAGAGAGAGAGAGAGAGAGAGAGAGAGAGAGTGAGTGTAGAGCATGGTGGGCTGGTAGTCGCAGTATAATAATCAATATAGTAAGACCTAAGACCTGACCTGGATAGCACCTCCGAACACGCTATGCCAATCCATACTTGCTACACTCTTCTCGTTTGCAATCCACATTGGTTGGATTATTTCTCTCTCTCTCTCTCTCTCTCTCTCTCTCTCTCTCTCTCTCTCTCTCTCTGTAGAATGTAGCAAATTATGATAAGTATTTCTATATATTAATTTTAAATCCAACTTTCTCAGTGCAGGAAGCTTCAACGGTTTTCAGAAAGTCTTATATTTGAGTATATGCAATAAAACGTACTTTATAAATGCTTAATGTTCATAGATATTAATGTTCTTCATGATGATCTTTATAAGAAAATGCATGTCATAATATATTAAGGTAATAATGTATAGTTTTTATGAAGAACTGACTATTTTTACTGCATTTAAATAACTTTAGACAGCTATACTGTTATGAAATATTTATGTTAAATATTCAAATAATTACAGATTGAGATCAAAGATACTGCTGAGAAATAATGAAAGATGGATGATGACCTTGAAAGATTTCCCGATAAAGTTTCAATGGTGCCAAAGTACTAGGAAATTACAGTGCGACTTAGAAAGCATCCTTTACAAATTACAAGATATGAGAGCTTTTTAAAGATGCTTTGATGAGTCTGAATTTTTAGTAAAAAAATTATAAACAACTTGAGTCATTAGGTTACCGAGAATCATATAAGGTTTATAAGACCATTTTGCTTGGAGAAAATTACACAGAGACCTGATGAAGGTTTTTCACCGTGGAAGAAACTTATTGAGATTACAATTTTTACATGAATTTGTGGAAATGTCAAGGAAGTTAGTCACAGTCACCGTGAAATTAGGAAATTATTGAGAAACAGCCACTGAAAACTGAGAAATAAAGGATAACATATATTAATGGTAAATAATGGGGGGGGGGTTGTACTTAGAATAATACTCAACTTTCAAACGAGGAAAGGGTTACAGTATTTTGGAATGAATCAAGACTGATGGCTGACTGTGAATTAAAGAAGAGTGATTCGTAAAGAATCCGGACTTTATGCTTCTTTATATCAGTATACGATGAATGTTCTCACATGAATGTGGGAGAGTTTACACCGTAAAAACGAAGTATGAAAATTGGAAGATTGTATTTCGAGAAAAATAAAATATATGAAATGGCAAGAATGAATTCCCAGAGAAAAATGCTTGAAAGTAGGTGGTGAACAAGTTATTGACGAGACTATGGTAGCTTTAAGTACCTTTCAAAATGATAAATTATCTCGGCTTTGAGATATTCCGTTTAATATGATGACAGGCGTTAATGAAGGCTTACCTCTGATGTTATTACTTAGATTTGAAGGAACGAATACAAGTGGCCTTGAAATAACCGTTCAAGGTTTGATGACATTGTAAGATTGGAGTCAGTCACTTAAAATCTGGCATTGACAATTGTGAACGGCCAAGATATTGATGACTGATGAATATTTTGTGGGAGCAGAGAGTGAAGATAAATAATTTTAAAAATTCATGAATGGTTTATATTATATTTATTATATATATTGTATTGATGATGTGTGTTATATATATATATATATATATATATATATATATATATATATATATGTATATATATATATATATATATATATATATATATATTTATATGTATATATATATATATATATATATATATATATATATATATATATATATATATATATATATATATATATATATGTCTGTGTATATATATTACATATATATATGTAGTATATATAAATATATATAAAGTGGATGTATGTATGTATATTCAGTATATGTATGTATGTATGTGTGTGTATGTTCCAGGATAACTCATTGAGCAATTTCAACCAAACTTTGCATACTAATGATTTACTATCTGAAAAAGAACGCTGTGGGGGTAAGACATCACTGGGACCAAAGGGGCGTGTGTGTGGGAAGGGGGTGATTTGTAAAACAACCAAAAACGACAGATATTAGTGTCTAACCCATAGTTTTCGAGGTCGCTGAGATGAATAGTGATACTCCTGATGCCCTTCAAGTCCAAATTTAGCCCCAATAGGAAGGGGGGGGTAAGAAGGGGGAGACATGTAAAAATAACCAAAAACGACGGATACTAGCGTCAAATCCATAGTTTTTGAGGTCGCTAAGATGAATAATGACACTCCCAATGTCCTTTAAGTTGAAGTTCAGCTCTGATAGGAAGGAGGATGAGAAGGGGGTGACATGTAAAAATAACTGAAAACGGCAGATATTAGTGTCTAATCCATAGTTTTCATGGTCGCTGAGATGAATAGTGACACTCCTGATGCCTTATAAGTCCAAGTTCAGCCCCAGTAGGAAGCGGGGCGGTGAGAAGGTGGTGGGAAGCGGGTGACATGTAAAAATAATCGAAAACAACAAATATTAGTGTCTAATCCATAGTCGCTGAGATGAATAGTGACACTCCCGATGGCCTTCAAGTCCAAGTTCAGCCCCGATAGGAATGGGGGCTGAGAAGGGGTGAAATATAAAATGTCAAAAATGTTGGGCAATATAATTGAAGCAACTATCTTAACAGTAAAGGGAGAGAGTGAGAGGGAGAGGAAGTAAGAGAGAGCAGAGGGAGTGTTAATGAGGAGAAAGAGGGAAAAAAGTGAGAGAGAGAGAGAGAGAGAGAGAGAGAGTGTTAGGGAGGAGAGAGAGGGAAGAGAGAGAGAGAGAGAGAGTAGAGGGGGTGTTAGGGAGGAGAGAGAAAGAGAGAGAGAGAGAGAGAGAGAGAGAGAGTTTATAAGTTGTCAGTTCCTGGCCAGTGCCGGGTTGGTCAGCTAGTATATAAATATAAAGTAAAGTATCATCACCTGTACAAGAGAGAGAGAGAGAGATAGATACAGGCTGTGCTGGTAAACTGCGAAAATCATTCTAAAATTCAAGATATAAAGTTTTCAGTAACATATGAGACAAATGTCACTATTGAAATAAGAAGTAGAGATAGTGTCGAATACTTTCACCATTGGTAAGTTTTGCATGAGATTTAAGAATTTGACTTGAATATTTTTGGAATTTTTCCATTACTAAATTTTATTTTCTTTGTAATGTTTGCAGTCTTGAAATTTCTCATCAATACAGGATCACAAAATCTATCGCATACCGTCAATTTCATTGGTTCCTTCAAAGCGGCTTTTGATTACTGGTTCATCTCGCATGCCACGTATAGCAGCCTCACGCAGGGTATTGACCAATTTGAACGTGTTCTCTAACGTTGGGCTACGTTATAGCCTCTGCACCATGGACATCCATAGTTTTAGTGCTGTAACTTGAGGGGCTCTAGCAATTGCTCCTTGGCTTTTTCAAGGTTTTATATGTAACAGTAACGCAAACGCACACAGACACACACACGTATGTACTGTATATATATATATATATATATATATATATATATATATATATATATATATATATATAGATAGATAGATAGATAGATAGATACATATACATATACACAAACACACACACAAACATTATATATATATAATATATATATATATATATATATATATATATATATATATATATATATATATTCATTTAATTTATTCATTTAATTTTTTTACGTCAACCTGCGCATGTTTTCTGCAGAGCAGGTGTCTTCTCTCTCTCTCTCTCTCTCTAATAAAAGTCATTCTTTGCCAGTGGTTCTGCTAGTCGAGTACAGGTTAAAAAGATTTTCCTCCTTCGCTGTTCGAATTCGAAATATTTCCACAATTATCTTCCTTCTTCGGTTTGCTTAGACATGACTGCTAAATGTCCAAAAGTCCTTTCATTATCTTCGATCTTGATTTTCAAGCTGCAACTGCTCAGCCGGCATCTCTTTAGATGCTCTTATTTCTTTTATTTTTACTTTTTGTAAGTGTCGTACATATTCATTGTTTTACCTTTGTAAACATTCCTTTTTTTTTTTTTGAGGTTTATTGTAGTAAAATTGCCAAGCAACCCGTTCGGTAGAGAATTATGTACTTATTAAGAAGCACTAGAATCTGACATATGCGCTTAATGTTTGGTAAAATGAGACAGTTTTTACTGTGTTATTCTTTTGCACGTCTAAAGAACCCTTTTGTTAACATGGTACTTGTGACCCTGGAAGTCTTATCGTGAAGAGGATTAAGTTAGAGTGCGATCGTTTCAGTTTTTAGAAACGGTTGGTGTTACAATCGACTGACTGCATCTCCGCACTTAGCGCAATACAGACTCGGGGCCCGCTAAGTTAGCTTAGTTTCCTGAAGGTTATCCTAATGGGTAATGGCTTTCGACGATGGTAAAGGCCCGTACGAACCACTTCCTCGGTGGGAATTTCTTCGGTGTTCAATGTTTCGGTCTGCAACGTGTCTCTTGAATTTCATCGATTTATGCTGTTAGTTTTCATGCACATTCTGGTAGGGTTTTGATTGTTTATTTTGGGATTGCTGTTACGGTTTTGAAATTGCCTGGTGATTTTCCGTCTTATTTTGATGTGATTTCTGTGAAGGTTTTGAAAATTCATAGCAAAATTTGCGCTGCAATGTTGTTACTTGTAATGTCATTTATGAAGAAATTTGGGGAGTGAAAACATCCAGGTTCGTACGTTAGGCTACTTGAGATGAGAGTTTCATGAGATGTCTTTTACGATTGATTGTACGTAGTTTAACCATGAAAACATCATGGCGTTGAATTGATAATACAAGTTTTCTAATGCAAGGTGAAGTTGTTCTTACTGCTTATATGATATCAAAACGTTATAGAAGAAGGTTAGTTTAGAAGAGTTCTCCTTTCCATATTAGACAGATCATTTTGTAAAATATAGTTCCAAATTTATGTTCTTAAACTCTTCTTCATTCACTGATCATTATCTGAAATGATCAGTAAAAGCTACACGCATCGTTAGATTTTCTGAGAATGCAAGGAAAACTAGTAGAATGAAACTTTGCAAGTCATTTATCCATACTGTAAACGTTAGACTCGAAATCGGCGCGTACATCGTACTGCAAGAGTTAGGGGAGGGAGAGCTGTCCATCTTCCCTCGCGCCAGACGATACTGTGAGGCCGGTCTGAGAACATGTAGGGCGAGAGAGCCTTTCAACTGGAGATAATGAATGGGAAGTGCAAATCTACGGTTGCTAAGGACAGAGTTTCAATACACGCGTTGTCTGTTGGGGAGATACATTCCCTTTAATACATAGGTCAGCCAGATTAATAGGTCGACTTGTCTCGGATGTTCTACGGCCTTCCTTCTATTCTTTTTTTATTTTCTCTCCATTTTTCTTGTCGACTGGAGCGTGATTACATTTTGAACACATTGACTTTTATGAGCTTTTTTAATTACTGTATATTTTATTCATTTTAGGTCGTGGATGTTGTATCCATTCACAAACCGGCTTATTTTAGTTGTCACGTGTCTTTCCGTCGTCCTTCAGATAATTCCACGCAAGGATCTCGCTGATTAGTATATGAACATAATTTGTATGCAATTGTCATTTAGAGATGTCATTATCTCTTATTTATGAAAACGTACCATTCTAACTGACAAACGCTGCATTTTTTTTTTATTGCGATCATGATTATTGTGATGTCTCTTCTCCTTATTTATCTCTTCGAGGTCTCTTTTCTTATATATGAGCATTCTATACTAATAAATAGTAATCATGATGAATATTAGTATGATTCACCTTTCAGGTCACCACACCTGCCTCCCGAGCGATATTCCCTGGACGTTGCAACTGGTGTCGATGGCTGCAGCTTTTGCTGCTGGTTAATACTCGCGACATTCTACAGGTTGAGGAGTAAATGTCAGGGGAGGAATGAAGAATGCATAATGCACCTCCCGCCTTTTCCCCTTCCTTCCCCATCCCCCTACCCCCACTCCCAGACCTGCCTCGCTTCCCCTTTGCCATTCCTCCACCGGGAGGAGAAAAGCAAGGGAACTGGGGCACCCCCTCCCCATCTCTCTCTCTCTCTCTCTCTCTCTCTCTCTCTCTCTCTCTCTCTCTCTCTCTCTCTCAGCAGTCACGGTGCAGTAGTCCGTTCGTCCCTGTATGAACTTCTTGTTTATCTCAGCCTGTTTATTTACTAAATTATTTTTCTGTCATATCTGTGACTCGCTGAGACTGATTACTGTATGTATATGTATACGCATGCTTATACGTATATACGTAGTGCCTGTGCCTATATCGAGGTGAATGTTACCAGATTTTATTGCCGATATTTGTCACGCACGACTGCGCTTTACGCCGAAGCATTTTATAAGTTAGGATATAAAAAAATGTTTAGGTTATTATGTGTAGAATGCTTATATACTACCACTACTATCTGAAGCATTCTCTCTCTCTCTCTCTCTCTCTCTCTCTCTCTCTCTCTCTCTCTCTCTCTCTCTCTCTATATATATATATATATATATATATATATATATATATATATATATATATATATATATATATATATATATTATATATATATATATATATATATATATATATATATATTTATATATGTGTGTGTGTGTTGTATATATATATAGAGAGAGAGAGTGAGAGAGAGAGAGAGAGAAGATATGTGTGTGTGTGTATACTTACATATGTATATATAAGAGAGAGATAGAGATAGAGAGAGAGATAGATATGTGCGTGTGTGTGTATATACATGTAAGAGAGAGAGAGAGAGAGAGAGAGAGAGAGAGAATGCTTCAGATAGTAGTAGTAGTAGTAGTATAAAGCACTCTGCACATGATAAAATAAAAATAAATTTCATATCCTAACTTATAAAATGCTTCAGCGTAAAGCGCAGTCGTATGTGACAAATATCGGAAATAAAAGCTGGTAACATTCACCCCGATATAGGTTAAGGCACTGAATAACAACCGATAAACTCTCTCTCTCTCTCTCTCTCTCTCTCTCTCTCTCTCTCTCTCTCTCAGATTCTAATTTAAACTCGTTCATTAATATTGTATGAGAATATACGTCTCTTTTTAATTAGAAATATTAAGACTAACTTTGTTACGCCTCCTTGCTTTTTTCCTATTATTAACTGAATTGCTGCCACAGCTAGTCTTCCACCTCCTCCTGAGTCACTTACCGATAACCTACAACTCGTTCGTACATTTTGCCGTTGTTTCACTGCCCCTTGTTATATCACACTAACACAGATAGTAATGAATTATATATCGAGAGAAAAGCAATTTATTTTACTTTTTTTTGAATAAAAAAGAATTAGGTATCTCTGTCTAGCGATTGTGGTGAATTAAGAAAAAGTTACAAAACATTTTCCAACAGAGCTAACTTCAACTCGTGACACGTATGCTTTATATTGGTTTTAGGGACGTTTTTAACATAGCATAGCATAATAAATTAAAACTCGTTAACTTTACAGTGACATCAAATTTATGGACGTAGCATTTAGTATAAGGTTACATGGAACGATAGCAAAAAATTACCGCAATGCATGTTCGTACGGCAGCTAGATCAACCCGTACAAGGCAAGGCTTGGTGAGCACCTAACAGTCAGTTCGTACCTTTGGTAATGACGTAATCAGGTACCATAAACAAAAACATTCCTTCATGGAGGAATGTAAGGCTGATGGTTATTTATTGTTTTGATAAAAGACAGAAATTAATATTTATCATTCTAATAAATTACCATAAACAAGCATTTTATTTCCTAAATGACGGGAATGCAGCAATAGGTGCGAATTGAATGGTAGTTACTCTTCCAGTTTTGCTGTTCACGGGTTGATGTAGTTGCCAGGTGTCCATTTCATATAAAAGTGTGTGAATCAACGAATTCAAGTTGAGGCTTCGTTTTTTCATGCATATTCTATGTTCGTGATTGTATGAAAAACATTACTTAGTTCTTCGATCAAATTTATAATGTGCTGAGTTAGACTGGGGAAGGCCTGTATATATGGTTAACTGGCAACCGTTTCGTCCGCTGTCTCTTGCTCCTCACCACTTTGGTTGCCAATAATTAATTCCAAATTTCATTTAAACCGATATAAGTTTTCACTGTTGATTTTATCGAGGTAATAAACAATTTATATTAATAACTGTCATAAATTAAGTTGGGTCAGTGTTGGCCACGTGCATTTTGAATTACATTGCTGTACGACTAAATGAAACACATCTGTTTAATTTTTTTGGATATACTAAATTGATTATAGGGTTTGCAGTGGGAGGAGTTTAATGACATCACCAACAGAAAAGGTGGTGGCTTTCCACCCAAGCTACTGGTGGCTCCTATAACGTTACTGAAGAAAAGGTGAACAGCACTGGTAAAAACGAATATTTCATTCAATTTATCTGTGTTTGATGTCTGTCACGGGGTTAGGGGTTTGAATTTGAAGTATAAACCTTCCTGGGATCACATAGGGGTCGCTTGCCAAATATTGTCTGCTTCTGTCAAGCGGTTCGGATTTCTATTGCATCCAAACATACAAACATTCACTTATAGCAGTAATCCGCTGTAACCAATCCGTCAAAAATTACTGCAAAATTTAAATCATTTTACAATTCTTTAGCACTTATAATATACATAGTACAGTGTAGACATTTTATAGATTGCTTGTTCAAGTTTGGTTCCTCTTGAATGTCAGTAAATGTAGCTGATACTTCAGCGAAGATAAAAATTACATATTTTCTTGGTCACATATTATAAATGAGAGCAGTCACCAGCTGAATAAATGCAGCTAATATTTAGGGTATACAAAGAGTATACATATCATTTAACCAACGTTCATGTAATTGAAATCGCAATTGGCATAATCGGCAGTGAATTATACATTATTCAAGAGATAATTTATCATGTTCTTTCGTGCTGCAGAAAGATAAAGGCCTAAATTCTTGTGTTCAGCTAACCTGAACTTGAAATTTTTCTCCTTTTTTATTTTGATTTTTTGAAAATACTGCCATAAATAAGTTTTCGGCTGAGAAATGTCCTTAAAATACTTGTTGTATCGGAAAAACTAACTTCGCAAAGACCGGTCATAAAAATTGCTGAGAGTTAACACTGGACATCACCCTCCTTCCTTAGGATTTGCCAAGAAACTGGACGTTGGTAACCCTTCTTGCACCAGCCCCTCCAAGGAAAAATTTATATTCTGATAATATTTTATATATATATATATATATAGATAAATAAATAAATAAATAAATATATATAATATATATATGTATGTATATATATATAATCAGAATGCATACACATACTACGGCTAGTCTTCCAATTTAGTTTGTCAGTTCTGATGTTTATAAATTTTTGTTTTTGATAATTTTCCCGAACTCACCTTAAGAGTTCCCTTTTCATTTGCTTTAATAGCTTGCTTGTATGATTGACATGGTCTCTTTGCCAGTGTGTATTTCTTTGTCATATGGGTTTCTGATGAAAATTCTGTGTGTGTGTGTGTGTGTGTGTGTGTGCTAATATGTGTATTCATGATCAAAATATCTCTTTTTCTTATGAAAATTTCAATATTTCTCTTCATCTCTTATTCCAGCTGTGATAGTCGTATGTGTTTATGACGGAAATTTCAAATCTCCCCATCTGTGTTCCGTCTTTATTAGTGTATTAATCGTATGGGATCATGATTCTCTCTCTCTCTCTCTCTCTCTCTCTCTCTCTCTCTCTCTGTATATGTGCATATATATATTCATATATATACATATATATGTATATATCATATATATGTATATATTATATATATATATATATATATATATATATATATATATATATATATATATATATATATATATATATATATATATATATATATATATATATATATATATATATATATCATTCATCCATTCATCCATCCATGTTTTAGCTGCTTGATTTATAATGAACTCTCTCTCTCTCTCTCTCTCTCTCTCTCTCTCTCTCTCTCTCTCTCTCTCTCTCTCTCTCTCTCTCTCTCTCTGTGTTCGAGGAAAAGCTAGGTCCTAATTTGTGAAGAGTTATGATGTAGCGAGAGAATATCGAACACCCTTCTTCGTGGTTATAGGGACTAAGTGCCTAAACCATGATCAAGCGTTTGTTTCCTATTTTACCCTTTGCTAAAGGTGATGTCTTGAGGTCAAAGGAAAAATTTCTGGAGTACCTCTAATGATTCATTGTGATTTCCCTAAGCTAGTGGCTAAGGGGTCGTGGTAGGGTGAATGAAGTATGGTTCTAGTTAATATCTTTGTTGTTTGTCTTCTACATTTGCTTCCAAATTGTTTTGATAAATTTAAGTGTATTATTATTATTATTATTATTAACGTGAGCTTTACAGGAAGTGATGTATAAAGGGCCTTTCCCGACAGTATACCTGATATTTTGATTGAATTGGCTTCCTCCTACTGTGTTACATGAGGAGCAATGCGTTTTTTTTAATAAGAGCTTAATACGTCTATATATGTTCTGTATAAAATTTCCCTTTCCTATTTCCAGGAACTGTTTTGTGATGGAAGATCATCGAGTGTGTACGGTAAGTTCACCTTGACAACCGGCAGCGTAGCCATCTTGTCTGATGTACTACCATCGAACTCTGATGGAGCGTAACCTTGTGGCGACTGCAGCGTTCAGCATGACCTCGACCCCGCAGAGGGGTAGTGCCGTCAGTGCACCTCATGTGGTGCACTGTAGGCATTACTTAAGGGTCTCTGCAGCGTCCTTTCGGCCCCTACCTGCACCTGCGTTCATATTATCTTTCTTCCATCTGACTTTCCAGCCTCTCCTAACTATTTCTCCATAGTGCAACTGCGAGGTTTTCCTCCTGTTTCACTTTCACCCCCTCTTACTGTCGATATCCCTTCCAGCCCCTAATGACCTCATAGGTCTCAGCGCTTGGCCAATGGCCTAAATTCTATATTCTATTCTATTTTATTTTATCATGACCCCCGATTACTCAGTCTCAAGGTAAGTGTTGAAATGAGCTCATCGGTTGCATTAAGAAAATGATTTACCTTTTGGATTTCGTCGAACCTTTGTTCGTAATCTTGAGGGTAAATGATTGAAGTTCTCATTTCGTCAGACGTTCATCGCACGTTTCATGTCGTTTTTCTTATATACCCTGAGACCCTCATAAGTCCTTAATCATTACCATTCATCGGTCTCTTCTGTAAGGTAATGTCATTATTACTCCCACGGCGGTTTGTATTTTGATTGATTGGTGTGTGTTTGTGGTTATGGAAAATGAAAAGGTCATTTCTCATTGACAGTTCTAGCAAGCCTTTCTTTCCGTTTAGTCTGTTCTTAATGTTTTCCAAGGTGCGTTTACTTTAATGGAGGATATTATTTATTTAAAACGTAAGGAACTGTTTTCGTTTTAGTATTTTAAGAGAGAGAGAGAGAGAGAGAGAAAACGTAATTTTTTTTTATTTACGTATATGTTGGTCTCCTTTATTTCTTGTTTCCAACATTCAGTTTACGAAAACAGCTTTCAAAGTCACCCAGTTATTTGTAAAGTGTTTTCTACTTTGGTAAGTGTAAGTTTCTTTAACATATTCTGTTTTCATGTTGCATTATCTCGTGTGTGTGTATATATATATATATATATATATATATATATATATATATATATATATATATATATATATATATATATATATATATATTTTTATAAATTTCTGACTCACATCAGGATCAGAACCCAGGTCTTTCAACTGAAAGGCAAGGGCGCTGCCCACTAGGCCACACAAGTCTAAAAGGAGTTGGAACCTGAGAGCAACTGCACCCAAGGAATTTACCTGGGCAAGCTAACTGCTTGCATACCAGTGAGTTTTCCCCAACTTCCCGACTCAGCAATGACCCAATTGACAGCATTTCATTCGAATTATCCCTTCTAAGTGATTAAGATAGAAATAATCAACACACAGTCACGTGTGGAACGGAAATAAATTTCTGACTCACATCAGGATCGAACCCAGGTCTTTCAACTGAGTGTTGATTATTTCTATCTTATTGACCCAGAAGGAATAATTCGAATGATATGCTATCAATTGAGTCATTGCTGAGTCGGGAAGTTGGGGAAAACTCGCTGGTATGCAAGCAGTTAGCTTGCCCAGGTAATTCCTTGGGTGCAGTTGCTCTCAGGTTCCAACTTCTTTTAGACTTGTGTGGCCTAGTGGGCAGCGCCCTTGCCTTTCAGTTGAAAAACCTGGGTTCGATCCTGATGTGAATCAGTTTATTTCCGTTCCACACGTGATCGTGTGTTGATTATATATATATATATATATATATATATATATATATATATATATATATATATATATATATATATATATATATATATATATATATATATATATATATATATACTTCTCCATTTACGATGCCGTACAGTGCGCATTGATATTTCGCCTAGAACAAGAAAATTTATGGGTCTTACTTTTACTTTGGCTTTTATGTTTGGTCTGTTTTCGATGATACACCGTGCGTAAGCATGACCTGCTGACATTGTCCACCAAATGCCGTTTAAAGTGGACAAAAACCACGAAATTCTAGAAGGAATGTTTCAGACTGTGTGCGCCATCCCTTGCAAGCAATTAGATATTATGGGATTAAGTCATACAGAAAAGGATAAATTAAACGGTCAAGTAGTTTTAGCAAAAATGTGGGTTCAGAACGGATCATATTGTTAAATCGCTGTTTCAGTGTACAAAGTGAATTAGCTCTTTCATGTAAAAGATAGAGGCGAGAAACACTTGACGAAATATGTGATAAACATGAATATCTTTCCGTGTACTGGGATCCTAAGGTGTCAGATACTTACAACTCTTAGCGTTTCTGTAATTGTAAGCGAAAAACCTGAACTAAAAGCAAGAGGTAATTTGAAATGATTTGGTAGTGAACATAATGTTGACATCTAAAAGGGCGTCACAAATTGTAAGTTTTAGTCATAGAATTTGCGATACATTTAAAGGAAGCCTCATTTGAACTGGAATTACAGAAGATAGGTAATTGTCTTCAAGTGACAAAATGACGAGTAGGTAATTGAAGAACTTCATTGCATATTAAAATATTTGCAACCTCATCGCAACCAGTCATAACAAAATGCGGATAAAGAGCAGACCCCGTAGAATAAAAATCACGATAAAAAAAATTGCCAGTTTCATTGTGCTGTTTGCAGTTGATACCGAGCAAACAGTGACAAAAACTTCCCTTGAGAGTCCACGAGGTAGTGACCACGATTAAGGCAAGGAAGCAAGGGTCTGCATATTTTCTGTAGGGAAGCCATGTTCAGTGTTGGAAAAATTGGATTATGAGACCTTCGTTATGTATGGTAGAACTTGGGGAAGGGATGATACTTGCCGGACGTTTTTTGATTTTATCTTTCAAGACTTCGGTTGAAATCGCAAGCTGTTCGGGGAAAGGAGAATAAAGTTTGTGTGTGTGTGTGTGTGTGTGTGTGTGTGTGAGAGAGAGAGAGAGAGAGAGAGAGAGAGAGAGAGAGAGAGAGAGAGATGCATTGCTGCACCAACAGTTTTTACCAGAGTGAACATGATAATTTTGTAAAAAAAAAAAATTGAGAAATATATATGTATGAGGATAGAATTTTCATTTTCGTTTCATAGAGGAAATCTGTGAAGATAGAGAGGGGTTTTTCTGCCGTTTCAAAGTAAAGAGGTCGAGATTTTAACCGTTTTTTCTCAAGGAAGGAGGATTCAGAGAGACGGAAAGAAAATAATTATTCGTTTTTTTTTTTTTTAGAAGTTTTCATTAGATATGATGATAAAAGGGTCACTGATGGATTTTTTAAAATGCTGTTTTCAAGGGAAGAAGTAGTGCGTTTGAGAAAATAAGGAGTTTCTTTACTTTCCTCTCATACTGAAAAAGGATATCCTCGTTTCCTTAAATATGTGTCACTTTGTATCTGCTCCTAAGTTATGATCTTAATGAACTGCAGTCAGATAAGCTCATCTGACGATTACGTTCCTATAGATGTCAACGTATGTTTCATTTTTTCTAACATTATAATTAATATATTGTGACAAACCTTTGCTTAATTTTCCTTTTGTCAGATAATACCATCAAGTGCTGATCGTTTCTATTGTAAGATTAATTTCCACTTAGACTGTTCATTATTTCTCACCCAGCAATATAATTACTGAAAACATCGACGTCCCACACATTTAAGGAAACTATGCAGTTTTTTGAGGTCTGGTAAAGTGATTGAGGCCTCTAAATGCTGTTATGAATTTGTAGCTCCTTTAACTTCTGGAAGATCTATGAAATGGTGTAGTCTCTCATTTTTACATTTTATACTCTTACATATGAATTCTCTGAGGCCAAGACGTGATAGTGTGAAGAGAATCTTATCGTTACAGTGCAAGTGAAACAACAACATTGTTCCGATTCCGTGAAAGCACACCAGTGTCTTGGGTCTGTTAGAGCGCAACCCGGATGCCAGTATTTGAGTTTGTGAAAGTGTGAGACTAACGCTCGTCGTTCAATGCTGCGAGAACATACGCTGACGCCAGCGTTTGGAGTCAGTGAGAACGTGGTACTGACCCCGGAGTTTGAAGTTTCTAAGAACAGGACACTGATGCCAGTGTTGAGAGTCTGTGAGGATAGGGCACTTTTGCTAGTGTTAGGAGTCAGTATAAGCATGAGATGCCAGTCTTTTGAATCCGTGAGAGGATAACGTCAATATCAGTTTTTCATGTCTATGAGGGCATGACATCGACACCAGTGTTTGAAGACAGAGAACATGACACTAAAGCCATTTTCCCAGGGCTGTAAGAACTTGACGCTAACGCTAGTGTAATGGATCTGTGAGGGTATGACCAAGAAGCATGCCGCTGATATAAATGTTTTGAGTTTGTAAGAGTAGACAATGATGCCACTGGCTGGGAGCTTTGATGACATGACACTGACACCAATGTTTTGAGCAGGTGAGAGCATAACACTAACGCCTGCGCTTGACACTGACACCAATAGTTAGGAATTAGGGACCAGGACACTGGTGTCTGTGTCCCGTGTCTCTGAGCGCATGACACTGCAGCCAGTGTTTTGAGTGTGTGAGAGTACATCATCATTAATGTTAGTTTTGTAGTCATTGCAAGTGTGACACTGATGACAGCGTTTCAAGACTCTGCGAGTATGACGTTGACGCCAGCGCCTGTAGCATCACACTGACGTTGGTCTTTCCAGCCAGAAAGAACGCCACTGTCAAAACTGTCGCCACTGTTTCGAATCCTTGAAGGTAGAGCATTAGCACAGAGAACGCCTGCCCATTTTGTGAGAATCCCTTCCTGTAACCGATCTGATATACGGATATGTTTATGTGACGCAGTCATAATTCCTATTATTATTATCGTTATTTTTTTTTCACTCAGCCGTATAGTTTTTAGTTTAGTACAAACATAGAGCAGTTTCAGGCTAACTTGCGAAGGTGAGGCGAGAAGTACTCATATCGGATTATTCTTTTCTTTGGTCTCTTAAGAAGAATTGCACAATTTACCCTTTGCTTTTGGAGTTCGGTAATTCCGCGGAATCATTGCTCCTCCGATAATCTGTTTTGGTTTTTCTGTACGATTTTATGCTTGATGAAAGTTATTGCTTATTCTATTAATTGCTTATTCTATTAACCGTCAAGATTCTCTCTCTCTCTCTCTCTCTCTCTCTCTCTCTCTCTCTCTCTCTCTCTCTCTCTCTCTCACTTTTGTTGTTTTCATATTTCGGGCTTGTTAACGAGCAGATTCGCCTGCTATGTGCTTAAATTAAGATACTGGAATTGAGTCTGTTATTATTGTGACTTTCGTCAAACTGCATCTTCCTGCTCTCTTTGTTTTAAAGAATTCTGACACCTTTTGTTAAAATAAATCTCCTAAGGTGTACACGTTGTGATGTTCCCATACTCAAATGTCAATCACCCCTTATGGGAGTGTCTATGTTGATGACTAGCCCATAACATACATGAACTTGACCATTGTTAACAATAACGACAACATCGGCAATATTAACTTTAAAGTGATGATGATGATACAATTGTGCTACTTAATTTGTCTAATCAGGCGGTAGGTTGTGAGTGGGAGTGATAAAAACAGTGACTGATACAATGCCGTGGTCAAAGGCAAATATTTTTTTTTATAGAGGTAATATGTCAGAGCTTGATTGTATTCAATTGTGTACATACCTGAGTGTTTGGGAAATTTAAACTACTGTAGTTCCGCCACATGGGGACGAGTTTACATGAACCTAAGGTCCGCCCCCCCAAAACCCCCAGCCTTTAGGAAGCTCCGGTTTTTTCTCATATTTCATCAGGCCATTGTCTGTTGTAATTCATCTCATGGGCATGATAACGTGTATTGTAGTTTAACTGTATTTAATCAATATACTGAGCATTAAAGTGCGCAAAGCTTACATTCTCTTATCCATGGTTTGGAATTTCAGCGGACAATGTTGAATGTCGTCTAAGTTTTGAACAAAATGTTATCAGGTAATGCATTCTTTAGATGGAATTCATAAGAAAATAAATAGCCTGTATATTTTCATCCATTTATTTGCGCAATGGCGAGTGATCAGGAAGAGTTGTAGGATAAAAGGTTAAAGTTCTTGTGAAAATTAATGGGAAACGTTGATAAGGTGAACCAAAGGGTTGTATAGAGTAAGTTTGGTTTTTCAGCGGCTCTTAAGAATCATGAGCGAAAGAAAACTGTTTGCGAATAACGGAACTCACATAGATGTGATCACTTACGCAGAGATATTATGGAATCATAGTTGATTAAAGATAAAGTCAAATCATACCGAGGCTGACGGTCTAAAGGATATTGTTCTGGGACCTATTAAATTGTTAGACTGGAAAGGCGTCTTGATTATTGGTCTAGGAAATAAGACTATTTTATACAGCCCCCAGCTTCTGATACTGCCGGAAAGCTAGGTCACTGAGGTTATGGTACTGCTTCTACAAGAGTCAGATATTTTGTACTCCCATTAGGAGTAGATTGTTGTGCTTTTTCTAACAAAATGGTTGGGGCTCCTGGTTTCCTTTCTCCCAACCATGGTGATTATGATTTAGATCACCGTTTGAAAAACCCTGTAAGACAGTATCCCGTTATCGCTAATAAAGCCCACTTCTCAATTAGTGCGTGCTACTTTTCTGCTTCAACATCTTGTCTAGCCATCGTTTTGTCAAAGTGTCTAGGGCCAGAGTTCTTTCATTCTGCTTAACGTGAAAAAAAAAAGTAGTCATGATCTTGACAGTGGCATTTATGTGGATGATCATAAGCTTAAGAAAAGCGGTAATTCTCCTTTAGAGCTCCACGCACCATTGCCCTAGTTTTCTGATTTAAGCTCACTTTATATCTTTGTTTGTTGATTTATTGATATTTGTTTTGTATAATTAATAATCTTCGCCCTCTTCACTTTTTTAACATACGGTCATTTTATTTTGTGGAAGCTTGCTTTGCTTCTCTCGTTTGCTCCCAAATATATGTCTGGAAATGCTGAATAATATTAGTAATAATGAAACAAAGTATTTTACATAACATCACAATTTTAGTGTTGATATTTTTCATTTGTACTTGTAGTGGTAACCACCTATTTCTCTCATTCTCCTCTTCCTTTTTTACAGACTCTCT